>NC_062571.1:20858265-21161342 GCF_022837055.1 Prionailurus viverrinus | reverse complement strand
AAATGGTTGAGAATACAGAATATGCCAATTTATGTTTTCTAATGGCATTTCTTTACATCATATTCCATCTTTTTCTCAGTTTAATCAGTATTCAAACAATAAAGAGCTGTATTTTAAAGTTTTTTGAGATATATTTGAGCACAGAAGTGTACACTTTGGTGTCTGTCATTTACCCTTCAGGCCTGGAATAATGTGCAAAGAGAAATCCATTCTACCCTGAAAAGAAAAAATCTTCTGCCTGCTTTCTCTTAGCCAAACTCCATGAGCAAAACTAGCCATTAAAGGATAACGTTTCTAAATGCAGACTTCCTGCATAATGACGAACACACAGATACACATGAGGAAAAGTATCAGGGACTTGACAGATCCCATGTCAGAAATGACTCTTTTGCCTCTCTTTCCCTCTCTCCCTCCCTTTTCTCTTCCTCTATTCCTTCCTTCTTATTTTCTTTCCTTCCTTTTTTTCTCTTTATTTTTGTCCTTTAAGCAAAAGCTACTAAGTTTCAATACATTTTAAAGAAATATTCTTATTCATAGATTATATATTCTATGGAATATGTAAGCTCAAGGAACTTATTTAATAGGGCACACGTTTTTAACATATGATAAGGAACCAATTTGGATGATGAAATAATTTCTAAATATTGTTTTAGATATTGGCCCTTCTAAATTTCAATAAATCCTTTACTGCTTTACCCCAGAAAAGTTTAGTGAAAAATACTTAGAAAGAAAGAACAATAACTAGATCAAAAAGAGCTCACTGCAATTATAGAGTAATGATCATTATAAATAGGAATGTACCCAGCCAGTGAGAAGGATCTGGTGAAGCAGGTCAAAGATGAATGCTAAGAGCCATGTCCTTCACATTTTTATACATGAACTGCAAGTTACCGAAGAAATATAGAGAAAATACATTAATTTTATCCCCAAATGATATAGACTAAGCATTATCATAAAAACCATACACATAAAGAAAAAATATAGAGAAATAAATGCACTGAATGATTTGTCTTGGTGACTGGAGGTGCCTGAAAATAAATTGTGTAGGGACAGGGTTAAATGACTGAGTTAGAAACAGCACAAGACTACCTCCAGTGCTTAAAAATTTTCAATGACTCCTCATTTCTTACCTTAGCACATCCTCCACTACTCTTCAACATATACTCTACCTGAGTTTCTGGTAGAATATGTTTTCTCTCTGGCCATAAGTTCTTTAGTCTCAACATTGCCTCTAGACCTTCATTCTAGTTGACCTCTCACCCTCGACCTCTTCCTCACCACCACCCCACCTCCACCCATTCTGTCCAGTGTCCCCTCTTCTCATTTAAATCCAACCCAAATCCCACGTCCACCTGGAAGCCTTCATGGCCATTTCAACCTGTATTGATCCTCCATCGTTTCTGAACTACAGAACACTTAATATACTCACTTGTCTTATTCTCTTATTATTTCTACTGTGAGTCTAATCTTACCAACTATAGTCTCCAAATACAGAATCTGTCTTCAAAGGTAAAGATTAAAAATTGCATGTTTATTTTTGATAAAATTGAGTGAACTTCACAGTGATCAGCATGTGGATTGACTGTTGCCAGGTCATCTTAGTAATAAAATAGAAGTATTTTACCTTTTTTATGGCATCAACATATCTAAGACTTTTTGGCGTATTAATGGGCAATTTTCATAATCATCTAATGAACAAATCTTTATTGAGCCTCTCCTAGGCTCCAGGCACTGTGCTGTTTTACTGAAATACAGAGTTAACATGACTCAGTCTTATAACTTAATAGATAAAAATTCTGGATATTTATGAATAGCATTTTACAGTTTATGAAACAATTTGACATATTCTATTCTAATTTAAACCTTACAGTAATTCTTTATCACTGACACTGAATGGAAGCTAATGGTGTACTAATCAGTCTCCAGAAACCAGTCTCCTATCAACTCCATTGTTATCAGAGGGGGCTAGTTCTACATAGTGTCTTGTACTTTCAGCCATGACCTACAGAGAAAGGTCATAATTAAGCTTTTTGTGATCACCATCCCCTTTTCATTGGTATATTCCTGATGTCTCTGACAGAGAGTTTTCTGGGCTCTCCCACAGAACATAGTGGGCCTTGTCCTAAATTACATGTCATGTCTTACTCCAGCAGGTGTAGTTCACTTAACTTACTGATGCCCTCTCCTTTTGCCATGATACATATGGCATTTTTAACTAGTGTTGTCTTCCTCCAAGAACCTAAGAGCCATCCTTAAAATTAGCATTAGCACCCTCTCCTAAGGTACTTTTCAGGGTGTTAAATCCTATTACATAAAAGTACTCCTTTATCTACCTTTATGTTCTTTCCTGCTTGATCCAGCAGCCTCAGGATCCAGTTCCAGGGATGTTCTCCCAGGGACTACTGGTGTTTGTTGGCTAGGACCTGCATCTCCTTCCACTTCAGCCCATCTCCTCTCTTATCAGTCCCAGAACTTCCACAGTTGGCCAAGGAGGGAAGTGAAGTCAAGGCAAAGGATTCTACATCATCTTCAAGCAAATGGAGAGAACTGAACTAAACAGAGAGGCTTGGGACTTTTTTCAGGCCCAGAGAGTTAAGAAGAATCTGGAGATTCAAGACTTTTGGAATTATCAACCCAAATTTCCCTTTGCCATGTCTCAGGGTCCTACTTCTCCAAATATACCCCTGTCTTTGGCATTGAAAACTTGCCAAATTTGAGAACTCAGCCTCTTCTATAGTCCTACTACTTTTGTACTTAACCTGATCCTCAGCTTTCTGGAGATGAGAGTTTCTTTACATGCTGCAAAGGATAACCTCTTGCTTTCACACTCACTTTTTAATTGGTAATTAAATATTCTCAGTGTTCATTATCTTCTCTAATGTATTGATTGTGTCAAGCTAAAGTCATCCAATTCCATGGTCATTATAATTACTACTATTCCCTTGTTTTGGTTATCTAATACTGAATTAAAAAATCACTCCCAAAATTACTGCTGTAAAACAACAATAATTTTAGTAGATTTACAGATTCTATAGGGCAGGAATTTGGACATGGCACAGTAGGTAGGAATTGTTTTTCTCTGCTTCATGCTGTTTGGTATATAAACTGGGAAGCTTCAGATATCTTGGACTTACTCAAAGGGTCAAGAGCTGAGTTTATTTGAAGGAGTTCTTCCTAACTGGGGGTGATTTTTGTCCCCAGGGAACATAGAAATGTCAGAAACATGTTTGTCACAACTGGGGGGAAGAGAGTCAGTACTACTGGTATCTAGGTGGTACAGGCCAGAGATATTGCTAAACATTCTACAGTGTACATGATAGTCCTCCCATAATGGAGAATTACATGGCTTCAAATGAGAATAATACTGAGGTTGAGATATCCTGCTCTGGAGGCTTTTTCTATCATATATTAAGCACTTGAACTAGAATAACTCAAACTCTGGGTTCATCTGGCACCTCCATATGACAGGCTTCCTCATAGCATGCCATACTCAAGGTAGTTGACTTTTTGACATGGTGACACAGTTTCAAGAATAAACAAGGCTGTCACTGAAGTGTACACTTAAATGATTAAAATGGTAGGTGCGCCTGGGTGGCTCAGTTAAGCGTCCCACTTTGGCTCAGGTCATAATCTCATGGTTTGTGTTCGAGCCCCACATCAGGCTCTGTGCTGACAGCTTGGAGGCTAGAGCCTGCTTCAGATTCTGTGTCTCCCCCTCTCTGACCCTCTCCTGTTCATGCTCTGTCTCTCTCTGTCTCAAAAATAAATAAACATTAAGACAAACTTTTTAAATGATTAAAATGGTAATAAAGTAAAATACAATAAAAATTTATTGTTTAAAAAAAAGTAAACAAGACTAGAAAGACCACATGGACTTCTTTGACATATTCTTATAGTGACATAGGATCACTTCCACCATAATCTGGTGAAGCAGTCACAAGTTCATTCAAATTCAAGGAGAGTAGATATAGTTCCTATGTATCAGTGGGAGGTGTATAAAATAATAGTTCTCAATGCTTTTCACCTGGGGTGTTCTCCAGCTCCAAAATCTCATTTTAGAGTCTTCTTTCTTAGGATGACTTCTGATTCCAGTTGTCATAGATCAGGATTCCCAGGAAACAGACACTGAAATTCTGAGATTTTCATGTGAGAGATTTTTTTAGGAATGCTTTCAGGAAAAACACCTGTGTGGGCATAAGGTAAGAAGCACTGGGCAGGAGAGTCAAACTGTGATGCAATTGCCATACCTTCAGTGAGCTTACAGAATGCTCTGCAGGTGGGATGATCCTGTAGAGATGATTGTAATAGAGGCAAGAGGTTCAGGCTTTTGATTTCTGTATCAGCCAGTTACTGAACGTAGGCTGCTCCTTTGGAGGAGCAAGCAACCTTAGCCAAAGTATCATTAAGCAGCCTGAGGGCAATTCACAAACTACGGACATAGTCCTGAACCTCCAGCCCCTAACACCCTTGCCAGCTAGAGAAACAAATAACTAAAGGGTGATCTGGTTGGTACATTCACTACAGATCTTATTTTATTTTACCAAAGAAAGCTTTTATGATCCACATTTAATTGACTAGGGAAGCAAATTGCCATTTACCTTTAGTGCTTGCCCTATAGTTGCCATTTGGTTTACTTTCAAGTCCACTATGGTTTAGATGTGCCCCTTAAGCTATCACATAATGGTCTATCTCTGTAGGGACACATCAGTTACTTCCAACAGCTTATAGCTTTTAGGAAAATAATTCTAGCAGCAGACCACATGATTAAAATATTTTAAGCAATCCATTGTGGGGGGGAAAAAACTATCTTTGTTTTTCTGTTCTGTGAAGAAGAGTTGACCTCCGCCCACAAGATACTTCATTCTTCACCTCTGAAACAGAGTTCAAGTTTGTGCAGTTCACTGGAGCTCAGCTCCAAAAATAACTATGCAGCTTGTTTGTTACCTCCCTCTCAACAGAGGAGGAAACAAAATTGATGTTGAAATTCTCAAACTGTCTATTATCATTAATTAACCCTTAACCTTTATCAAGGTAAAATGAAACCAGTAGTTGAATTTTTTTTTTTAAGGATTCCTTTAGGAACACTTACTAAATGCTACCTCCTCTCCATAGAACATGCAACCCTATGGACGGTTATATGAACTCTTACAAATTTTTATACTGGAAATAATAGTGTTACTGGTAGACACACCATGAAAATTCAAGTAGTAGAATGTAAAAGGGAGTCAAAACAAAGGAAACTGCCTCTCAGCAGTGTGGCCAGAACTAGTGTGAGGAGAATGAAGTGCTCAGGTACAAAATTTAAGGGGGTATTCACCCTCACGTGCCAGCTCTGCCCTTGCACAACCCTGAGAATGAGTGCCTCCTGAAATTCTGCATCCAGGCCTCTCTTGCCTCACCCTGATCCCAGCTGTGCTCAGTAGTACATCTGACCAGAATCAGATGTGAAGTAGGTGGAGCAAGTTTGTGACTACATGGAGTGTGTATTTAACAGTTCACAGCAAGTGCCTATCAATAGTTTTTTAATGCTTATTGATTTTTGAGAGAGAGAGAACAGAGAGAGAGAGGGACAGAGGATCTGAAGCAGGCTCCGAAGCAGGCTCTGTGCTGACAGCAGTCAGATGCGGGACTCAAACTCACCAACCATGAAATCCTGATCTGAGCTGAAGTCAGACACTTAATTGCTTAACCAACTGAGCCACCCAGGCGCCCCAAGTGCCTGTCATTCTTATAATCACTTTTTAGTGGTTCTTCACCCAAAAGTCACTCACTTTGTACCATGCATTCCAGTTAACCTGGCTTGACATGCGAGCCAGAGAAAGTTATCTACGGTCTGTGGCCTTTGAGGGGATCTGCCTTGAGACCTCTCTCCAGCAGAGGCATTTCATACCAGATGGTAACAGTTCACATCAGTCTAATCATCTTTTGGAGCATTTGGATTTACAGTGAGAATAAGCAGAGAGCAAACAAGTTAGGAAATCTCAGAAAGAGGAGGCAGAGGTAGAGGAAAGTACAGAAAAAGAGTCAAGAAGCAGTTGGAAGCAGAGTAGGAGAAAGCAGCCTGTGGAGAGTGGCAGAGTTTTACTCTAGAGCATCAAACACTGAGTCATAATTAGTAGTTTATTTTAGAAATCAGAGTTGTGTCTAGATCATGGCACTGGATTCAAACTCCTGTGGCTACTGAATCTTAAATTGTGATGCTGACAACGTTGCTTTCATTGAATCTTGACTATTCAATCCTGAAGTGTTTCTCATTTTTCTTTTTTTTCCTTCTCTCAAACACTATTAATAGAAATAGACTGCAGTTTTTCATTACATTTGAGGGGTATCATTCCAGGGGATCTCAAAAAGTGTTTTGTCCTAAAATATCTTCCCAACTGCTGACCATAGTTTCTAAAACTCTATGACAGGTCATTCATTTGATTGGGTCCTGAAGGTATTTCAAGCTTGGTGAATCCCCTGGGAAACTGCAAGAAAATCTGGAAGGGGAACATTTTGAACTGCTGCCAAACTACGTTTTGTTTTGTTTTATTTGCTAGTGAAACTCATGAGAACTGATGGGGAAAATTAGAAGATTGATTACCTGATGGGGGGAGGGAAGGAGAACCCTCCTAGATTATCTCCATCCTATGAACTTTGACCTCCCCAAACCCCGGGCTGCGTCCACCTGCAGGCCTCATTTCCACCTAGCCTGTGTTATTTGGCTTAAAATACATTTCCCTCTTCTAAGAGCTGACAATTTCACTTACAAAATAAGGTGTTAAAGTGACTGTTGACCAAACCAAAACTGGGTTGCCACTCTGGTGTCCTGACATACACAAAGAACCCCAGAGTCAGAGCCAGACAGACCTGAGTTCAGATCCTTGTTCTGTTCTCTATATATGCTGGGAGGATAGGTTAATTTTGCTTCCTTGGGTACGTCCTGATTTTTAAAATGATGATAATAAGATCTATTTTATAGGGTTATTTTGAGGATTCTAAAGAACACAGGTAAAGCACCTAGCACCAAATTAAAAAAAAAAAAAAAACCTACTCAATCATAGCTATTGCACAGGAATATTTTCAGCACTCTGGCAAGTTAATACAAAAATTTTGCTTTAAGTTAAAACTTCTCTGCCAAATACTCAAAGCTCAATCAATCTTTATTTTTACTATTTCCCATTATAGTCAGGCTTTTTTTTTCTATTCCACACACGAGGCCCCCCATGGCCTCTCTGCCTTCACTGGGACAATTAATGTTAAGAACAGTATCACATCACTTATTGCACAGTATTTTATAGTTCACAAAGGGGTTATATTATCTCATTTGATCTTATCTGATCCAGTGAAATAGGTTTTATAATCCCTACTTTGCAGATGAGGAAACTAAGGGCCAGAAAGCTTAAAAAACTTGCTAAGGTTGCATAGTAAGTAATGAGGTTAGGCCTAAATTTCAAACCTTATGATTTCAAAGCTCATGAGGTTTCTTTGCACAGTGGTTCTTAACCCTGGCTGTTCATTTGAAACACATGTAAAAATCTATCCATAACAGAGCTCCACCCCAGGCCAAATCATAATGGCACTGGCCTGAGACTTGAAGGATTTGTTTTTAAATTCCCCAGGTTATTCTTATGCTGAAGTAGACCAGCTCCAGTTGATGGTCTGACTTCACTTTGTATCTTTTCTCAACAAAGTTAAGCCATCTTATCTCCCTTCTGGATCTCTTGTTGTGTTTACTAACCATTCTACATAATTAGTACTCTATACTAGAAATCAGAGAATATAAATTCTGGAAGGAATTTCATATCCTTAATTCCTCTGGTTCCAAAATGTAGGTCTGAGGACTTGTTCTTTCCAGGAGTAATCTGAAAAAACAAGAGAGATAGAGAGAGAAATGAGAAAACTAAGGACAACATAGCAGGTGCAAGCTGATTTTCTTTTGGGAGGATTGGTCATTATTTTAGTGTTTTTAAATGTCTTTTATTTTTAAGTTTATTTATTTTGAAAGAGAAAGAGGAGAACATATACACGCTTGTGTGAGTTGGGAAGGGGCAGAAAGAGAGAGGGAGAGAAAGAATCCCAAGCAGCTCTGAGCTGTCAGTGCAGAGATGAGGGGCTCAAAATCACGACCTGAGCCAAAATCAAGAGTTGGTTGCTCAACAAACTGAGGCCCAGATTAGCCATTATTTTAAAATTTATTTCTGTTATATGCCCTTTCTTTTCTGAAATAATGGTGATGGCTGTTTTACTAATATTCTTATTTAGAAACATAACAATTTGACTACCCTTTAATGCATACTAAATTATTTTTGGATATGTTATTGGCCTGTAAAACCCAGAATTTCTGAGAACCACTTATTTTTCCCAATCCTCTCATTTTACAGATGATGTAATTGAGGCTCAGAAAGAAGTTGATCTAACCCAGGTTCTACTTAATGTAATGCCTAAATTCTTTGAAACATATTTTTTATGTATTTTTTCTAACAAAATAAAATTTAATTGTGCCTTTTAATCTACATGTGACTCTGATCAATAATGTAGGGGAAAGAAACAGGTTTGGAAAATGAAAGTGGAAGGATGAGAAAGCTGTAACCCAACGACTCTGGCGTAGGGACATAACAGATCTGAAAACAATCAAACAGAACCACTAGAACTATAAAATACAATAACTCAAATGAAGAATTCAGTGTGATAGCAGATTAGTCACATGTGAAGAGATAATCAGACAACTGGGAGGCCTAAGAGACCAGAAGAAAATAATGGAGTAACTCACAGTAGACAAAAAGATATAAAATACAGAAGAAAGTGTGAAAGACATAGAGCATACAGATTTATGCTGAAAGAAATAGTATAATGCACAGGCAAAATTTGAAGAAATTTTTGAATTTGAAAATTTTCAAAAATTTTTTCCAGAATCATTAAAATTTTTTTTAATGTTTATTTTTTTTGAGAGAGACAGAGACAGAATGTGAGTAGGTTAGGGACAGAGAAAGAGGGAGACACAGAATCCAAAGCAGTCTCCAGGATCCAAGCTGTCAGCACAGAGCCGGATGCAGGGCTCAAACCCATGAGCTATGAGATCATGACCTGAGCCGAAGTCAGTCACTCAACCAACTGAGCCACCCAGGCGCCCCTTTCCAGGACTATTAAAAGACATCAAGCCATAGCTTCAAAAAGTCAAACAAATTTTAAAAAGAAGAAAAGCACATCAAAAGCCATTACACTGAAAATGAAAAATGGTATCTTAAAAGCATCTAGAAAAAAGGAGAATATCTTCAAAGTAGTGACAATTAAATTAGCAGTGACTTCTCAGTAGCAATAATACAGCCAAAAGACATTCAATATGCTAAAAGAAAATAATAGGAAATCTAGAATGTAATATCCAGGGAAAAATCCTCTAAAACTAAAAGCAAGAGGAAAACATGTTCAGATAAGCAAAAACTACAAAAAAAGAGTATCAGAGTTCTTAACATCAGCATTATTCCTTGGCCTTTTTGGCACTGTGGTGAGACTTATGAACACTTTCTCAGAATAAGGTTCTTAAAACCATAAAATGAAATATGTAAAATCACAAAGGAACCCTATTTTAGTCACATTCTAAATATCTAAAAAAATCAAGTTCATGATATAATAGTATATGTTTATTAATATACTACATAACAAGATCTACATATAGAGCTAAGCAATAAGATCTAAGTAATAAAGTATTCACAGTAATTTCTCAATAGTTAACTACAGTAATTTCTAAGCAGGAAAGGTTTGTAAATGTTTATCTCCTTGAAAGCTAACAGTGCTAAGTTCTCTCAGGCAACAAAATGTTGAAGACGCCAATCAGCATGAAAGCTGATGCCTCACATTCAAGAAGCAAAGGCTGGGGTCAACCATGTTATAATGGGGATGACACAGACCCTTTATAAAGAGAATAATAATGAAGTCAATCAATGCTTGCTACAGAAAAAGAATGTGTGGGTTGAACAATCGTGTACCATCTCTATTTGAAAAATCACCTGACAAAGAAATGGCATCTTTCAACATTCTTTCTTTCAAAGTATATATGCAACCAAATGAAGCTTTAAATAAATCCTCTCTGCTTCCTTCCATCTGATTTAAAGAAAACAGGATTCTGCCTTTGATTTCCCAATATTTTTGTTTGCTTTGAGTAAGAATGAGTCTTCTCAGAGCAGTTAGCTTCCACACCTAAGGATTTCTTTCTTAAGCTGTTATTAATGCTATTTCTAGGAAAGCAGGTATTAGTATTCTTGTTAAGATTATACAGGGAGAAAAGATATGTTGTATCATGGCAAAGAAACACCAGCTATTTAAAGAATTCCCTTAAATAGAGCACCCCTAATGTACTTTGGTAATTTATCTGTGGGCTTTATTTAGTCATGAGGTACTTCTTCCTATCAGCATAAACATTAACAGGAAGAATTGATGTTTGGGTGAGGACCTGAAGATGTTCAATTATTTGAAAAGCTGTGAAAGCTTTGAAGTGTTGAGAGTATTATTTTGACAAGAATAAAAGTTGGAATACCATCTGCTTGTGCTTATGTCTGGAGCTTCTGCCCTTGCTCAAAGGATGGGACGAATGTGATTGTCACTTGCAGATGAATGTTTCAGAACTGGCAGTCTCTCCTGATACTCCTTAAGTAGCTCAACTTCTTCCTCCCCTGGTGAAACCATACAGAATACAAAATAATCAACCTCTCAGTTTTGCTGTCCCAAATCTACACTATGCATCATTTCCCTCTCACAAATGCTCTATCCAGGTGGCAGAAGATCAACATTAGAAAGAGAAATATATGCCTTGTTTCTTTCTTCCTTTATTTCTTCAATCCAACCCTCAAAGCATTTTAGAAAAGATTTCTATAAATCCAATATTGAATGTCCAAATTATAACTTCCAAAGTAATTTTGTGCCAGAAAGCACAATGAAAATCAAATTGGCTCTGAATGCTTCAAGAAAGAGCCTCAACTTTAATACTGTTATTATGGCTTCTGATCACTCCAAATTGGAAAACTGTGCCATGACCCTCACAGCAAGTGTATAGACTTCTTCCTGGGGCCTTATTAACCCAGTGAGGCCTCCCAGAAAGGAAGAGAGTTAATTTTAAGCACAGGCTTTCAAATAAATTCTGAGTTGTTTCAGATCAACCTACCAAATCCCTTTTAATGGCAGTAATAGTCTCATTTCTTAATTTCTTACTTTTCAGATTGAGCAATCAAAACCACATGCATAGATTCTATCAAATGTTGTATTTTCCATTTCACTTTAATTTATAATAATGTATAGCTAATATCTGGAGGTATGCACCCACAGAGATTTACAAAGAAATTAATACTAAAATGTTTGGGTGCATCTCAGAATGTCCTCTTCCCTTTTGGGACAAGATTTATACAAATTATTTGTTTACCTACCCATCTTGTTCTTCCTAGGGTGTCCTTCTGGTCAGCAATGGCATTAGACAGGACCAGTGTGGTAATTCTGCAAGTTACCTACATTGAGGCTGACCAAAGTTAGTGGAAGATATAAAAAGTTCTGCTGCACTGAGAGTTTCCTGAACAGGTAGCCCCAATGTTGCCCTTGTTATTGACAATGAGTCCCTTTTCTTGTCCTCATTCTTTCCCTGCCATATGACTTTCCTCCAAGTTAGTGCTAGTTAGGTCACCTGTTGCTCCACTGGTAATTATAATTGACTTCATTTGCATATTATGAGTAGCCTGTAACCAAGGCAACTGGGAGTTGCTTGTACAGTCAGCCAAGTGTTTTCTCCATCTGGTCAGGCTGCAACAGGGTTTTCACTCACCTCACTCTTGCAGCAGCAAGTTCAGCAGAATCCATCTCCCTTCTCCTTATGTAATCAGTTTCTCCAAAATGACTCAGGAACTGTGTACTGTTGCCTCTAGATTTATCAATTAACTTATTTTATTTCTTCTAAAAAATCTTGATATTGTTTCCTCCTCCAATAGATTGCCTTTCCAATCACTCTGGTGCATTCAACATATTTCAAAATCAGAAGAAAAATATGTACTAACATACAGACTCACAGGCAGACACACACCTGTTCTTGAATCACTGCCAATGCGTGTGTATGGTCTATAGTAGAAAGAAAAATCCTCGATGGAATGTTTATTCTCTGGGCATTTTCCTTAAAGAAAGGACAGATTGCTATGCCAGTAAGACATTTTCAATAATGAGACATAATCCAATATAAAACTCTTGGAGAAATTAGGCTACTATTCCTGGACCTCCTCTCCTTTTTTATCTGTACTTTTACTCTTTTGATAATTTTATTCATTCTGCCATCTTTTAAAACTATCTGTATGATGAGGATTTTGTTATTTGTATATGCAATCTGGAATACTCCCCTGGATTTCAGATCCATAAATTCATCTGCTTGCTTGACATCTATACCTGGATACCTCTTAGGGATCACAATGTGAATAAATCCATGGAAACTGAGCTCCTCACCTTGCTCTTATCACAAATTTGTTTTACCCTCAGCCATCTCTATCTCTGAATATAGAGAAAGGAGTTTTGCCCAGTTTCACATCCCAAAATCTTGGATTCATCCTTTATATCTCTTCTTCTCTTCATCACCACACATTTAATTGGTTATCAAATCCTGTGGGCTCTACCCAGTATGTGTGTATATATGTATGTATATGTATATGTGTGTGTGTATATATATATGTATATATATGTATATATAGTATATATATGCAATATATATGTAATATATATATTAAAGAATTGTTTGGATTATATATATTACATATATATTACATATACATGTACATATATATGTGTACATGTATACATTACATAGGTATGTGTATATGTATATATATTACATGTGTACATGCATATATTACATATGTACATGTATATTACATATATGTAATATATATGTTATATATACATATATATATATATATATATATAATCCAAACAATTCTTTAAATCTCTTTAACTAGTACTAATTTGGTCCAAGCCACCATTATCCCTTTCCTGGATTATTTCCATTGGCTTCCACCCTTGTACCTTTCCATCTTTGTCAGCTGTAGTGTACTCTCAACATGTCTGTTACTGTGGGTGTTCACCCTCTAGTGGCTTTCCACCTCACTCAGAGGAAAAGCCAAAGACCTTCCATGGCTTACAAAGGTCTAATTGATCTCTGAGTTCATCTTTTCTACTCTTTTGTTCTTACTTAATCCATCCCATCCACACTATACCCCTCTTCCAGGATTTGAGCTTGCTGTTTCCTCTTTGGGGAAGTTTTCTCACCAGATATCCATCCATATGGCTGGCTCCCTGGTCTGCTTAGGTCTTTACTAGATAAAGGAGAAGGGAGAGAAAACTAATGCAAGAAAGGGGAACTGGGCAAAACATTACATTTTTATTTAATAAAATACACTCAGGCAGCTATGCATTGTCTAGAAGATAATGTCTAGGATATATATCATTGTCTAGGTGATAAGCAAAAACCAAAGAAACAAAAGAGCCTTGGAGGGGGAAAAGTGGAGATATAGTGAACTTTAGGAGAATGAATAAAAATAGAATGCAGAGATTTTTATCTCCAAGGTCAGGAAGGTTCCACATAACATAACCTCAGAAGTACCCTTCCTGTCCTGATAAGCACTGAAGAACTCCACCTAGGAGCATTTTCATATATTTAACTATACAACCTTTTATTAGATTGTAACTATGGACAATCAAACAGAAAAACATGATCCCAAAGATAAGCCAGAAAGCAGTGATTCAAAAGGTTAGCCTAAGAATTGGAATATTAAAAAGACTCAAGAGGGTGTAAAATATTTTTTTCCAAATAAACATTTAAAAGACAAGAAGGAAGCTCTTTTTAATATAAAAATGGTGGCCATAGAAATATTTATTAGTTCACAAATTTCAGTTGGCTCGTAAGAAAGTTTTCCAAAATAATATCCAAGTGCTTATTCTCTTCCTCCTCATAGATCCTAACTCATAATATTCTGGAAATGAAGCAGGCCAGAAGAACACCACTTTTATCTATATGTTTATCTTAATAAAGTATCCATAACCAGAACCATTCAAATATGCCTTAAAATTGTTTGAAACTGCAGTCACTCAAAGTCTTATTTGATTGTGTTCTTTAATTTATTTTATAAGGAAAGTGCCAGTGGAGGATGAAAAATTTAAATCATCAAAGTTAAAAACTGCTATTTTGAGTTTAGATTATTTATTCTGTAGTAAAAATCAGAATTTGCCTTTGGGAATAGCCATTTTGGGCAGGTGATTTTAGTTATCTAGATTTAACACAAGTACCCACCCATTTCTCTTGGAGAACACTGCTTCTGACTAGCAATTAGTAAGTAATATAAACTAGATATATAATTGCACCTTCACAGATTAAAACCTTTTTTTTTTTTTGGTTTTTATCTAGACATCCATATCCGTAAAAAGAATAGTGTATTGTTCTTGAGGGAATGTGTGTATGTAAGAGAGAGAGAAAGTGTGTGTTCTAAGGACAACCCACAAGAAATTAGAAACTGAGACTGGTTGATGGCAGGAAAGGTGAGGCAGCAAATCTGGCACATCTTTACCTCCTGCTGGTGGCTGGATCATAAAACAGACTGTATAGGACTTGCCAGCACCCACTTTCTACTAGCCTTCTGAAACCCCCAAAAGTGGCATACTTTAATACGACTATAACTCTTGTCAATTATTTTACTTGTTTTAGCCCATGACTTC
Source organism: Prionailurus viverrinus (assembly GCF_022837055.1). NCBI lineage: Eukaryota > Metazoa > Chordata > Mammalia > Carnivora > Felidae > Prionailurus > Prionailurus viverrinus. The sequence goes on along the minus strand of NC_062571.1, from coordinate 21,146,633 downwards.
AGGGCCAGATCACATCCTATAAATGGAGGGTGATATTCTCCTAAAGAAAATTTATGTCAGGGTGCCCGGTGGGGAGCTCAGTCAATTAAACATCCGACTTCGACTCAGGTCGTGATCTCATCATTTCCCTAGTTTGAGCCCACGTAAGGCTCTGTCCTGACAGCTCAGAGCAGGGGGCCTGTTTCAAATTGTGTTTCCCTCTCTCTCTTTCTGCCCCTCCCCTGCTCAGGCTCTGCCTCTCTCTCTCAAAAATAAATAAGTAAACATTAAAAACATTAAAATGAAAAAGAAAATTTACTTTTTAAAAAAAAATTTTTAATGTTTATTTATTTTGAGTCAATGTGAGAGACAGAGTGCAAGCAGCACTCTGAGAACCGTGAGATCATGACCCGAGCCAAAGTCGGACAATTAACCGGCTGAGCCACTCAGGCACCCTAATAAAAAAGAAAATTTTTTAAAAAAATACAGAAAATGTATGTCTTCTCTATCAAATCCTCTAAAAGAAACTGGGGTAGGCCTTAACCTGGAGAAGAAAATGGCATTCTTCTCCCTGGGGCTATGAGCTGTTGAGCCAGAACGTTGGGGATTTCTGATCAAAAGCATTGTTTCTGACAGGGTTTGTGCTTAGCTCTGGAACCTGGTATTGGGCCAATGTCAAGTAAAGAAGGGTGTGAATGGGCATATACAATGGCTCAAGAAAGAGTGAGGTCTATATCCTGCTCTATCCTTTTTTCCCCCTGCATTGTAATTCTCTTCTCAGGTGACAAACAACCAGAGCCTGGTTTTAGAGTATTTAAATGTTCCTTGGAAATTCCCAGGAAATAAGTGGAAAGTATGGATTCCATTAGAAAACAAAACAAAAAAAGATTTCCCAAGGCTCAGCAGATAAGAACTTAGAATACTTGTTTGGGTAAGGAATCTTTCTGAAAGCCAGAGAACTCATGGAAATCTGGGGTACTCTTAATTATGTGGAGGTTGTCAAATTAAGAATTCTGAAGTCCTAAAGCCTCTATGCCTTATCGAAGAGGAGCAATGCTCACCAATGAGTCTCATCTCTGACACAAAACACCACCTCAGGGATAAGATCACTGGACAGATACTATAGTCACTTTGCACCAAGTTTAAGTGTGCAGCCCAAATTCTGTTAGTTATAATGGCATCATTAAAACAGTAACAAAACACTACTTCTCTGGTTCTGTCCCACTGGTGTTTATGCAATGCTAGCCTGTCCCAACCACTTCCAACTGCCTCTTCAAACTTCCTTACAGAAAGCATCATATGCTTATTAGCCTAAGCTGGAGGCAACCATTTAAGTTCTGTCCTCTTTCTGCTCCTGATCATGCCATTGAGGTAAACTCTCCTTCTTCTGACAGAGCTTCTTGTGTGGAAACTGCCCCATGCTCAACTCCCAGACTTTTTATCTCCAGTCCAGATATAAGCCTGTGTATTCCAGGTTCCAAAGGCCTCCTCAAGAAGATTCCTTTTATCCCCCACTGCACATACTGCTAGATAGTATAGCCTTTTACTCTCCTGGTTTTGCTTAGGTTTCATTGGAATTGGGTTATTTTTTTTTCTTTAAACTTCCTCTACAGAAGTAATCTGTTTTCAGAAACCATCCATGACTTTGCAAGACATAATCAAGAGGACATATTGAGAGTCGGACACTACACTATACTCAAAATTACCTCTGCCCTCTGACTCCAACCTATTTTTCTTGGCTTGAACTTGAAAACCTGACTCCCTCTTCCAGTTGGATGAGTCTCTCCTTTTGGATGCCCTAAGGATTGGCCTTCCAGGCCCTCCAAACATGCCCAGACTCTAAGCAAAGTGAGGTTCTGATGGTTCCAGGAGTGAGAGCACTTTGGGTTGGGAGAAAAACGTGTAAAACAGCTACCACTCTGATTGCATGTCTCACTGTCTGACCATTAATTTATTTTATTGCATGTGTCACGTAACTTTTTCTAGAGCTTTTTGATGAGAATCTTAAAAAATCATTAGAAGATAATGTTTTGGGGAAAAGTTTTCCAGAAATGAAATCACCATCCTCCTTCTTCCCAAGCTACCCTTCTGATTTAAATTCATCTATATTCCAGACAAACGGAGCTTGATTCAAACTCAAAATCCTGCCATAAGGAACATAAAAGATTTTTCCTGATTGAGTTTCTCTACTACATTGGACTGTTCACTAAGGGAGGGTAGTAGGTGGTACATGTACCCTTCAACCCCCTGACCTCAGTATTCCAGAGAGTATATTAGTGTGGTTGGAAGTTGGAGTTAAACCCTCAGGTTACATGGCAGTCTTCAAATCTTGAATCCAGATGAACTAAAGAAAGCATAAGAGGCAGAGAGGACTGAAGAACATTTATCATCTTTAACATTTTACTGACCATTTAAAAGAAATCATGCAGTGCACCATTTAGATATTAACCCACTATTACATGAGTCAACTTGCATATGTCTACATTTACAGATGCACAAATAATTTATGCTAAGCAGAGTTATATATTTTATTGGCAGGGACACTCAGTAGATCCTGGGAGATCTAGAGGACAAACTGTGATAATTTCAAAGACTTTTTTGTTGGACCTCGGAATAGAATTATCTGATGGTGGTAACAGTTGTAAGATTTTGTCAGTGAGATCAGAAGTTTCCAGAAGTGAAGCACTTCATTCCCTATGAATTTCTGGCAAAACTACATCTGAACCATATTTTTTGTTCTGATTGAAAAGAAACTCATGATCAGAGTAAAACACTTTGAAAATACATAAAAGTACAAAAAATAGCTTCCAATTCCAAAATCTAGTGATAAGAATTTATTGATATTTTGGTGTATTTTATTTTGCATGTTCTTTTATTGATTGACATTCTCTTTCACTTTTCTAACATCTCTTAGATAAATGCATCTTATAATTGATGACTTGTTAAAATAATAATTGGAAGTGTTTTTCTCTTTCTTAAAGGTAGGTATGTGTGTGAAATAATGGTGCCTGTTAAAATCAATAATCACAGATTAGATGGTTACAATAACTTCATATAATCTGAAGTACAGAATATATATGCATTCATTTGTGAATTATATTTAGGAAAATTTATCATGGTTCTCTCTTATCACTATTTTGTATTCAAATGAAAACACCAGCAATTGAAAATAATAAAAATTTTTATTCCATTCTCTTAAAGAACACCAATATATAACTCTAATTTATTTCTTGAAATTCTTTCCCAATTCCATGCTTCCAAGTCTTTTTCTCAAACCCTCCTTTTTCTCCCTTTCACCCACACAGTTTTCCTCACTTCTCCTTTCTTCATCCTTTATCAATTTTCTTGAAATTATTGCTCCTGAGAATTAAACTGGCCATTTCTGATAACTCCCTTCTGCATTACAAAGACCCAGAAACTTAGCTTTCAAAGAGAATTTTCATTAGAGGTCTGATGAGAGAGATAGAGAGAAGAGGGGGTGAGGGAGAGGGAGAGAGAAAGGAAGAAAGAAGTGGGGGGAGGAAGGGAGAGGGAGAGAGACAGCAAGATGGAATGGACAAATATCAAAAAGTCTTCAGTAGTTGAGGGGCACCTGGGTAGCTCAGTCGGTTAAGGTTCTGATTCTTGATTTCAGATCAGATCATGATCTCATGGTTTATAAAATTAAGCCCTGAGTCAGGCTCTGCACTGACAACACAGAGCCTGCTGTTTGGGATTCTCTCTTTCCCTCTTTCTCCCTGCCCCTCTCCTGCTTATGCACTCTCTCTTTCTATCTCAAAATAAATAAATAAACTTCTTTTTAAAAAAGTCTTCAGCAGGTAAGGGGAAAAGAGAAACATTTATTATTATTATTATTATTATTAGACAAAACAAATACACAGATACAGAGATTTGTAGTAATAGCCTTCTTCATATAAAAATATTTAGTTTATCACTTTGAAGTAGTAAAAATAAAACAACAAAAACAAAAACTCTAGTTTATACATAAGGTTTACCTTTAATTTCCTTTAATTCTTGTTCTTGCACTTGGCTTGTGATCAGGAAATATAAGTTAATAAATATATATCCTATCCTAAAGCACCAAACCAACTCTGAAAAATAAAAGCAAACCCGAAAGTATCCCAATTCCAGTCTTCAAGTTATATTACAAAGCTGTAGTAATCACAACAGTATGGAATAGCACAAAAATAGACACATAGATCAATGGAACAGAATAGAAAAACCAGAAATGAACCCACAACTGTATGGTCAATTAATCTTCAACAAAGCAGGAAAGAATAGTCAGTGGGAAAAAGACAGTCTCTTCAGCAAATAGTGTTGGGAAAACTGATCAGCTACATGCAAGAGAAGAAGATTGGACCACTTTCTTACACCATACACAAAAATAAACTCAGAATGGATTGGAGACCTAAATGTGAGACCTAAAACCACAAAAATTCTAGAAGAGGATGTCTCTGATGTTGGCCATAGGAACAGTTTTCTAGATATGTCTCCTGAGGCAAGTGAAATAAAAGCAAAGATAAATTATTGGGACTACATCAAAATAAAAACATTCTGCGCAGCAAAGGAAACAATTAACAAAACTAAAAGGAAACCTACAGAATGGAAGTAAATATTTGCAAATGACATATCTGATAAAGGGTTAGTATCTAAAATGTATAAAGAACTTGTACAACTCAACACACACACACACACACACACACACACACACACCAAATAATCCAATTAAAAAATAGGCAGAAGAAATGAACAGATATTTATCCAAAGAAGACATCCAGGTAGCCAACAGACACATTGAAAGATGCTCAACATCACTCATCATCAGAGAAATGCAAATCAAAACTACAATGGGCTCTCACCTCACACCTATCAGAATGGTTAAAATGAAAAACACAAGAAACAACAGGTGTCGACAAGGATGTGGAGAAAAAAGAACCTTCGTGCACTATTGGTTGGAATGCAAACTAGTGCAGCCACTGTGGAAAACAGTATGAAGTTTCCTCAAAAAGTTAAAAGTGGAACTCGCCTATGATCCAGTAATTGCACTACTGGGTATTTACACCCAAATACAAAAACATTAACTCAAGGGGATACATACACCCCTATATGTTTATAGCAGCATTATTTACAATAGTTAAGATATGGAAGCAACCTAAGTAAAGAATGAAATCTTCTTGCCATTAGCAATGACATGTTTGGAGCTAGAGAGTATAATCCTAAGTGAAATAAGGCAATCAGAGAAGGACAAATAGCATATGATTTCACTCATAAGTTTAATTTAAGAAACAAAAAAAATGAGCAAAGGAAAAAGAATCACTGTATTGTACAGCTGAAACTAATATAACGCTGTTAGCTATACTGAAATTAAAATAGAAAACTTAATAAAATAAAAAAAAATGTTTTAAGGGGCACCTAAGTGGCTTAGTCAGTTAAGTGTCTGAATCTTGATTTTGTCTCAGGGTATTATCTCATGGTCATAAGATCAAGCCCTGACTGAGCCCCTTGTAAGGCTCCACACTGGGCATGGAGCCTGCTAAAGATTTTCTCTTTCTCTCTCCCTCTGCCTGTCCCCTGCACTTGTTAAAAAAAATGTTTAAAACATATTTTAAAATAATAAAAATAAGAAAAGAAACAGGTATCATTCTCTTAATATGTAATTCTTATTGTATATAAAAACATGTGAGAATATATCATAGCATTGCTGCTCTCTTATCTGCACCTGAATAGAACCTGCTCATTGCTCCCTTGGTACCTTTAATGTCTGCTACTTTAAAAGATATGAGGTTTTGAAGGAGTTAACCAATTTTCATCAGACTTGACTTGTACCTCTTATCTTTTTCTAAATGCTTTCTCAGAGTACCATCTTTATATACAAAATGAGAGATGAGAATCACAAATGTGAATGAGATTCACAGAGACTTCTGTTCATGTTAAGGTATAAATGTCTGATACCAGTTCCTTCCAAAAGACAGGAGTACCTTGGAAAAGGAAAGATCCCTATCTTTTATCTTAGAAAGAAAATATCAAGAGGAAGCAAACAGCCAAACCTATTACATCATTCTTTTGTGTTTGGTCACCTCCGACCTAGAGTACGGAGAGTTCATTATAAATTATGGCTGATTACCACACCAGTACTTTATTCTTTAAAAACGGAAATTACATTTTGAAGAAGAAGACCAAAGCAGGAGGCATCACAATCCCAGACTTTAGCCTCTACTACAAAGCTGTCATCATCAAGACAGCATGGTATTGGCACCAAAACAGACACATAGACCAATGGAATAGAATAGAAACCCCAGAACTAGACCCACAAACGTATGGCCAACTCATCTTTGACAAAGCAGGAAAGAACATCCAATGGAAAAAAGACAGCCTCTTTAACAAATGGTGCTGGGAGAACTGGACAGCAACATGCAGAAGGTTGAAACTAGACCACTTTCTCACACCATTCACAAAAATAAACTCAAAATGGATAAAGGACCTGAATGTGAGACAGGAAACCATCAAAACCTTAGAGGAGAAAGCAGGAAAAGACCTCTCTGACCTCAGCCGTAGCAATCTCCTACTCGACACATCCCCAAAGGCAAGGGAATTAAAAGCAAAAGTGAATTACTGGGACCTTATGAAGATAAAAAGCTTCTGCACAGCAAAAGAAACAACCAACAAAACTAAAAGGCAACCAACGGAATGGGAAAAGATATTCGCAAATGACATATCGGACAAAGGGCTAGTATCCAAAATCTATAAAGAACTCACCAAACTCCACACCCGAAAAACAAATAACCCAGTGAAGAAATGGGCACAAAACATGAATAGACACTTCTCTAAAGAAGACATCCGGATGGCCAACAGGCACATGAAAAGATGTTCAGCGTCGCTCCTTATCAGGGAAACACACATCAAAACCACACTCAGATATCACCTCACGCCAGTCAGAGTGGCAAAAATGAACAAATCAGGAGACTATAGATGCTGGAGAGGATGTGGAGAAACGGGAACCCTCTTGCACTGTTGGTGGGAATGCAAATTGGTGCAGCCGCTCTGGAAAGCAGTGTGGAGGTTCCTCAGAAAATTAAAAATAGACCTACCCTATGACCCAGCAATAGCACTGCTAGGAATTTACCCAAGGGATACAGGAGTACGGATGCATACGGGCACTTGTACCCCAATGTTTATAGCAGCACTCTCAACAATAGCCAAATTATGGAAAGAGCCTAAATGTCCATCAACTGATGAATGGATAAAGAAATTGTGGTTTATATGCACAATGGAATACTACGTGGCAATGAGAAAGAATGAAATATGGCCTTTTGTAGCAACGTGGATGGAACTGGAGAGTGTGATGCTAAGTGAAATAAGCCATACAGAGAAAGACAGATACCATATGGTTTCACTGTTATGTGGATTCTGAGAAACTTAACAGGAACCCATGGGGGAGGGGAAGGAAAAAAAAAAAGAGGTTAGAGTGGGAGAGAGCCAAAGCATAAGAGACTGTTAAAAACTGAGAACAAACTGAGGGTTGATGGGGGGTGGGAGGGAGGGGAGGGTGGGTGATGGGTATTGAGGAGGACACCTTTTGGGATGAGCACTGGGTGTTGTATGGAAACCAATTTGACAATAAATTTCATATATTAAAAAAAATAAAAAATAAAAATGGAAATTACATTCCAAAGTTTACACACAAGCCTGAATTTTACATTCAACACAAAATAAGGGAACCTTCTTCTATATCTATTCTACAAAGTATAATAATCCTACAGAAAAATCTCCAGACACATTCCTCTCCCTCTTATTCTTCACCTCTGTTTCTTTTTTTCAGATAATTTTTTATGAAAGACACAAGAATGAGAGTGAGAGAGAGAAAGAGAGAGAACTTTAATGTGGATAAATACCAGACAAGTCAGAGATGAGATATAATGCAAGCAAAAAGGGAGTCAGCATGGTATAACATAATTGCTTTGTACACAACAGCACACTCAGAAATAATAAACTTTAAACATTCTTGAATGTCAAACAACATTCTCCCCAGGCTTCTTTATCCTGCTGAGCACCAAGAAATTGGCATCAAGTCCCAGGTGACACAGTTTCTAAGGCTAAAAGCAGAAAGCAAGACAAAGAAGGAAGAAAATACCCAAGTCAAGGTTCTTGCTAGATACATTTCATTGGCAACAGTATTCTCCAATAATTTCAGTGACTAGGCTGGGAAACAGCTTTTCATATAATATTTTGTAAACATCTGTTATAGCTACCAAAATTTAATAGGATTTTATTATCCATGGGGTTGCATATAAGAAAATAGGGCATTGTCCATCACATACTGTGAAGCTCCTTTTCCTAACTGATATCTGGGAAAGCTTAGAAAAGCACCTGAAACAAGGGCTGTGAAGAACTTACAGAAAAATTTATGAAAAAAATGGCACATTTGTCAACTGCTGGCTGATTTGGATAAGCAGATGGAGGTAAGCAAACTTAGGTAACTTAGGAAAAAGTCTCACTAAGGTTCATTCACCTATAGATTTCAGTCAGTTCCCCATTAAAAAAAAAAAAAAAAGGACAAGGACTTCGTCAGAGTTAGTTGTAAGATGCAATAGACCCAAGCAAAATGTTTAGGCAAACTCTAACAAACATGAATAAGAAAATGAAATGAGAAAACAATGATAAACAAAAAGGAAATAAACTGTCAGTAATCCCCACCCCACAGTTACAAACACAATAGATTTTTTTTATAGATGGATCCATCCATCTATCCACCCACAACTCACTGTGGAGTTTTGTGTCATATTTTTGTAGTAAATTTGTCATTTATGACTGACCACCTGACCTGAAAAGTCACCTCATTCTCTGTTTGTCACCCCAAAATTATTCCTTTTTGCTCCCACTGCTGGTAAGACCATTTCCTGCTGGTAAATGTCTTCACATTTCCCTCCTTTCTTCAGCTACTCTTATTTATTGATCCCACAAATATTGATAAAGTACATATTGCTAGTATAAACCAGACACTCTTTCCAACAAAGAGCCAGACCACTACCCCTGTTGATGATCTGAACCCCTTAACCTAAAGACACAAAAGGTCTCTACCAAAGATCTGCCTGCTGTCCACTGCCCATACTCAGACTGTGCAAATGAACACCATGCTACCTCCTTGAAGACTGAACTGCACCCTAGCATCTCTAGCACTAGACTCCACCCCCAAGGGCTCTGCCAGTTTCACCTTGTCCCTCAAATTCCCTAGTCACCGTTTCACAGCTATACTTATAATAATAGGTACTACCACTAGACTTGCATTGGAATAACCCAATTGAATATAGTCAGGTAGTCCCTCAACATATAAATTTATGAGGTGGAATCAGACCAGAAACTCTAAGAGATTTCAGAAAGAGTGCACTAGTGCACATCATCACAGAAAAAGTCAACAGCATTTAAAATCATTTTAGCTTCTGAATTTGGTGGAACAAAAGTAGGATGAAAAGAGATCACAGTAGCAGAAGGCTGATGAATCAGGTCCGTTTACTTTTTTTGTGGCTCTAGTACCAGCAGGACCTTTATATGCCTGGAAGGTACGTGTGTTCCATTTGCCTGGTTTTTATTTAGAAAGACAAGAAGAGAAGGGCTTAAATGGGCAGCAAGACTGACCTTGAGGGTCTGAACATGGGAGACAGCATAAATGGTAGTGAGAGCATCAGGGATCAAGGCCAGCAGTGTGACCTTGGGGAAGTGATGCAACTTTCCTAAACCTCCAAGTCCTCAATTATACAGCATGGATATAATAATAGTACTCATGTCATATGTTCAACACAACACAAAATCAGTACTCAAACAATGTTAGATGATACTGTTTGATGTTAATTAATGAAAATGACAATGTGAAGCAAAGGCTGGATAACTCCTTATCTGAAAGGCTTTGTTCCTCTTAAAAAGAGTAGGATTAGAAAATTTTGCATTGCTTTCAATTCTATGGTTCTCAGATTCCCTGTGACACTCTTTGTGTAGGAACAACCACAACAACCAAATTAGTGATCTTCTATGGAGCATCGGTGAAGCAAGCAATAGACTAGATTCTTTACACATGTTATTATTTTTTATTTCAGCCCAAACCATATGGAGTGTGCATTATTATCCTTATTTTACAGATGACAAAACCAAAACTCAGGAGAGCAAATAAAGTGCTAAAGGCTATACTTGTTAGAAGTGTCATAAGTTGAATCTTATCCTGAGTCCTTCAAACCTTCAAAGCCTGTTATGCTGCTCTTCTATATGGAAACAGAAAATGAAACATTCATTTTCAGATTGTTTTCCAGGAGTTGAGTGTCTTTCCTCTCATTGATCTACACCCATTTGTTGAATTCCTTTTGTGACCAATGATAAGGTAAAAATGGCACTCCTCTGAAAATTTGTTGACTCTGGTGGGGCTGCCAGCTATGGCCAAAGATCACATCAGCCTAGACACTCATCTAATGCACTAAGTAGTCTTAGGGAAATCCTACAACAGATACTTGGATGATGAAAAAAGTGAGTAACAATTTTAATACAGTGGGTTTAGTGTAGACTTATAACTTTAAAACTTCTGTGAAAATGAAGGAACAAATATCCTCAGTGTTCCTGAATAGGGAAAGAGTGACACTTGAATCCATATTTAAGACTGACTCTACTGTCTATAGAGCCACATGTTTCTAGGCCTTGGAAGCTGGGGGGAGGTGGTCAAGGGGAGAGACAACAATGACAATGGGAAATATCTTTGACTAAGTCTCCAGCAATTATAGTCGCTAGAAGCTGGGGTATCCTTCCTTCCTTTAGCATGGTCCCAAATGCCTCAGTGTGCCCCTTGAGAACTATTACCTTTGTTTACTATCAACCTTAAAGTCACATTTCACCAAAGTGCCTGTCAGCCTGGTTGTTAAGCCACCAGTTCTACCAATAATGGTCCTTCAGTGTCACAGGTGTGGCTCCTACTGCCATAGGACTGCTACTCCTTTAGAGGTTAGGACTCCCAGACTGGGGGTTTTATGTGTGTTTATATTGGGCTCTCTAAAGGGTGGTCACCTGTTTTCTTTTAATCCATTCTTAAGGAAACTGGGACAAGTTTACTTAGGACTGGGTTGGGTTATATTTGAGTGGCACATCCCAGATCAAAACCAAACCTGGCCTGACAACCTAACCATGAGAGAGAGAGAACTCTGGTACTTCAAAGCAGGTCCTGATTCAATCAGAATATTCCTTCCGGAGCATGATTCTCAAAGTGTATCTGGCTTTTTTCTGGTTAGCTGAGCAGGGTCCTTCTGAGGAGCCAATAACTGATCACTCACTTTTTTATGGATAAGTAATGAAAAGCTCAATGTACATCTTTAACATGTTTATGTAAAACTAATTGTTCTTTACCAATAAAACTACTGGCTAGTGTACTAAATGTTTGATATAGAAACTATTTTTCCCCTATAACAGAATCGTGAGAAAAATAATAAAAAGGCAATTTTCTTCATGCCCCTCACAGAAACGGATTTTGTGTTTCCTGTTCTGGGGTTCCTGGCTTCAGGCAGTGACTAACAGCCTTTTTGAGTTTCAGGATATATATAGAATTGTGCCAACCTAAGACCACTCCCATTCTGGGCTTGGTTTGGTTAGGTGAAGGATCCCAGACTCAAATGTCTTCTAAGGCTTTGTGACTAAATGGTGTTTAAGGCATTTTGAGGAGGGGTGGCATCTGTGGTAACCTGGGGTTCACAACTCCTTTTTAAAAGAAATATGCAGCTACCACCCAGATTTAGCCTATTGTTTCCATTTACAAACATAGGTCCAATATTGCCAGGTCTTCAACTTAAAATAGAAATCTTGAAATAGGGATGATATAGGCAATGTTTTAATTTTTAAGTGCTGTTAAGCAATGTGCTTTTTCCAAAGCACTTCACAAGCCAACAATTTCTGGAACAAATAAAATACATTTGTAAGCCAGATGTGGCATATATAATTTGGGGGTCAGTGGTAGTCAATGTTCCCCAAGGTATGGTCCAAGGACCATCTGCATCAATGTCATTTTTTAAACTGGAGATTTACATGCCCATCCCAAACCTACTGAATCCAAATCTCAAATTAAGATCCAGTGATCAATACTTTTAAGTAAGTATTCATGATAGAAATAGAAGGGGAGTATAGCCCAACATTGAGGTATTGGATTTTCTGAGACTGGGAGATCTGAGAAATGGACATGCTTTCATATCACAAATAATACATCAGGACACTGATGAGCTTTCTATCCTCTATTTTAGGTATTCCCTATCCTCTTCCTCATCATCATCGTTTTGGACATTTGATCATTGAACAGATACATATTGAGTGTGCTAGGTTTTGTCCTAGCCACTGAGGATGCAGCTTTGAATGAAAGACACTAAAACCCCTGCTCTCATGCAGCCTAATTCTAGTGGGGAGAAGCGGGAGGTGGGGGGAGGTAAAGTTGGTAATAAATGAAACCTAGCAGGTCAGGTAGTGAGAAAAATAAAGAAAACAGGGAGGAAAGGAATTGTGTGTGAAGAGGGTATGACAGAAGGGAGTTACAATTCTAGAAAGGAATTTTCAGAGGCTTCACTGCCTTAAGCTGAAGGAGAGAAGGGGACAGCCTTGTGGAAATCTGAAAGGGAGAAGGCTTTCCAGACAGAGGGAATAGCAAATGGAAGGGCCCTCAGACATTTGCAATGTGGTGAGTTCAAGGAACAACAAGGAGGAGAACAATGAGCAAGAGGAACATGAAGCCAGAGGGAAGGACACCAGACTGTGTATGGCCTTATGGGTCAGGGAAGGACTACAGTCTTTTTAATCTCAGGGATCCTAGAGGATTTTGAGCAGAGAATGGCAGGATGTCTCTGGATCCTGGAAAGGAGGTGCACAAAGACAATTTTAGGGGGTATGCCAGGAGTCCAGGTGGTTTGAACCATGGAGATAGTGGTGGAGGTGGTGAAAAGTGGTTGAATTCAGATGCGTTTTGAATATAGAACTAACAAGACTTGCCAATAAATCAGATGTAGAGTGTGAGACAATGAAGAGTTTAGAATGACATCAAGGTTCAAGGCCCAAACAACTATAAGAATGGAGTTTAAAAAAAAGAATGGAGTTACTATTTACTGGAATGGGAAAGATTGCAGGATGAGTAGGGTTTGGCGGAGAGGATAAATCTGAAGCTCAGCTTTGGACACTTTTGACTAATAATGCCTGTTAGATATCTAAGTGGAGAATTTGAGTAAGCAGTTTGATATGGGTTCAGGTAAGCCATCTGTATTAAGGTTCCCCAGAGAAACAGAACCAACTGTGTCTGTGTGTGTGTGTGTGTGTGTGTGTAGAGAAAGGTGGGGAAGAGATTTACTTTAAGGAATTGGTTCACACAATTGTAGAGACTTGATGAGTCCAAAATTTGATGGGGTAGGCAGGCAGGTTAGATACTCAAGGAAGAGCTATAGTTCAAGTGCAAAGGTAATCTGCTGGCAGAATTCCTTCTTGCTCAGAAGAAGTCACTCTGTTCTCTTACAATCTTCAACTGATTGGATGAGGCCCACCCACACTATAAAGGGTAATCTTCTTTACTCCACCGATTTATTTATTTTTTTCAATATATGAAATTTATTGTCAAATTGGTTTCCATACAACACCCAGTGCTCATCCCAAAAGGTGCCCTCCTCAATACCCATCACCCACCCTCTCCTCCCTCCCACCCCCCATCAACCCTCAGTTTGTTCTCAGTTTTTAACAGTCTCTTATGCTTTGGCTCTCTCCCACTCTAACCTCTTTTTTTTTTTCCTTCCCCTCCCCCATGGGTTCCTGTTAAGTTTCTCAGAATCCACATAACAGTGAAACCATATGGTATCTGTCTTTCTCTGTATGGCTTATTTCACTTAGCATCACACTCTCCAGTTCCATCCACGTTGCTACAAAAGGCCATATTTCATTCTTTTTCATTGCCACGTAGTACTCCATTGTGTATATAAACCACAATTTCTTTATCCATTCATCAGTTGATGGACATTTAGGCTCTTTCCATAATTTGGCTATTGTTGAGAGTGCTGCTATAAACATTGGGGTACAAGTGCCCGTATGCATCCGTACTCCTGTATCCCTTGGGTAAATTCCTAGCAGTGCTATTGCTGGGTCATAGGGTAGGTCTATTTTTAATTTTCTGAGGAACCTCCACACTGCTTTCCAGAGCGGCTGCACCAATTTGCATTCCCACCAACAGTGCAAGAGGGTTCCCATTTCTCCACATCCTCTCCAGCATCTATAGTCTCCTGATTTGTTCATTTTTGCCACTCTGACTGGCGTGAGGTGATATCTGAGTGTGGTTTTGATGTGTGTTTCCCTGATAAGGAGCGACGTTGAACATCTTTTCATGTGCCTGTTGGCCATCTGGATGTCTTCTTTAGAGAAGTGTCTATTCATGTTTTGTGCCCATTTCTTCACTGGGTTATTTGTTTTTCGGGTGTGGAGTTTGGTGAGTTCTTTATAGATTTTGGATACTAGCCCTTTGTCCGATATGTCATTTGCGAATATCTTTTCCCATTCCGTTGGTTGCCTTTTAGTTTTGTTGGTTGTTTCCTTTGCTGTGCAGAAGCTTTTTATCTTCATATGGTCCCAGTAATTCACTTTTGCTTTTAATTCCCTTGCCTTTGGGGATGTGTCAAGTAAGACATTGCTGCGGCTGAGGTCAGAGAAGTCTTTTCCTGCTTTCTCCTCTTGGGTTTTGATGGTTTCCTGTCTCACATTCAGGTCCTTTATCCATTTTGAGTTTATTTTGGTGAATGGTGTGAGAAAGTGGTCTAGTTTCAACCTTCTGCATGTTGCTGTCCAGTTCTCCCAGCACCATTTGTTAAAGAGACTGTCTTTTTTCCATTGGATGTTCTTTCCTGCTTTGTCAAAGATGAGCTGGCCATACATTTGTGGGGCTAGTTCTGGGGTTTCTATTCTATTCCATTGGTCTATGTGTCTGTTTTTGTGCCAATACCATGCTGTCTTGATGATGACAGCTTTGTAGTAGAGGCTAAAGTCTGAGATTGTGATGCCTCCTGCTTTGGTCTTCTTCTTCAAAATTACTTTGGCTATTCGGGGCCTTTTGTGGTTCCATATGAATTTTAGGATGGCTTGTTCCAGTTTTGAGAAAAATGCTGGTGCAATTTTGATTGGGATTGCATTGAATGTGTAGATAGCTTTGGGTAGTATTGACATTTTGACAATATTTATTCTTCCAATCGATGAGCAGGGAATGTCTTTCCATTTGTTTATATCTTCTTCAATTTCCTTCATAAGCTTTCTATAGTTTTCAGCATACAGATCTTTTACATCTTTGGTTAGATTTATTCCTAGGTATTTTATGCTTCTTGGTGCAATTGTGAATGGGATCAGTTTCTTTATTTGTCTTTCTGTTGCTTCATTGTTAGTGTATAAGAATGCAACTGATTTCTGTACATTGATTTTGTATCCTGCAACTTTGCTGAATTCATGTATCAGTTCTAGCAGACTTTTGGTGGAGTCTATCGGATTTTCTATGTATAATATCATGTCATCTGCAAAAAGCGAAAGCTTGACTTCATCTTTGCCAATTTTGATGCCCTTGATTTCCTTTTGTTGTCTGATTGCAGATGCTAGCACTTCCAACACTATGTTAAACAACAGCGGTGAGAGTGGGCATCCTTGTCGTGTTCCTGATCTCAGGGAAAAAGCTCTCAGTTTTTCCCCGTTGAGGATGATGTTAGCTGTGGGCTTTTCATAAATGGCTTTTATGATGTTTACGTATGTTCCTTCTATCCCGACTTTCTCGAGGGTTTTTATTAAGAAAGGGTGCTGGATTTTGTCAAAGGCCTTTTCTGCATCGATTGACAGGATCATATGGTTCTTCTCTTTTTTTTATTAATGTGATGTATCACGTTGATTGATTTGTGAATGTTGAACCAGCCCTGCATCCCAGGAATGAATCCCACTTGATCATGGTGAATCATTCTTTTTATATGCTCTTGAATTCGATTTGCTAGTATCTTATTGAGAATTTTTGCATCCATATTCATCAGGGATATTGGCCTGTAGTTCTCTTTTTTTACTGAGTCTTTGTCTGGTTTAGGAATCAAAGTAATACTGGCTTCATAGAATGAGTCTGGAAGTTTTCCTTCCCTTTCTATTTCTTGGAATAGCTTGAGAAGGATAGGTATTATCTCTGCTTTAAACGTCTGGTAGAACTCCCCTGGGAAGCCATCTGGTCCTGGACTCTTATTTGTTGGGAGAGTTTTGATAACCAATTCAATTTTTTCACTGCTTATGGGTCTGTTCAAGCTTTCTATTTCCTCCTGATTGAGTTTTGGAAGTGTGTGGGTGCTTAGGAATTTTTCCATTTCTTCCAGGTTGTCCAATTTGTTGGCATATAATTTTCATAGTATTCCCTGATAATTGTTTGTATCTCTGAGGGATTGGTTGTAATAATTCCATTTTCATTCATGATTTTATCTATTTGGGTCATCTCCCTTTTCTTTTTGAGAAGCCTGGCTAGAGGTTTATCAATTTTGTTTATTTTTTCAAAAAACCAACTCTTGGTTTCGTTGATCTGCTCTACAGATTTTTAGATTCTATATTGTTTATTTCTGCTCTGCTCTTTATTATTTCTCTTCTTCTGCTGGGTTTAGGCTGCCTTTGGTGTTCTGCTTCTATTTACTTTAGGTGTGCTGTCAGATTTTGTATTTGGGATTTTTCTTGTTTCTTGAGATAGGCCTGGATTGCGATGTATTTTCCTCTCAGGACTGCCTTCGCTGCGTCCCAAAGTTGTTTGGATTGTTGTATTTTCATTTTCGTTTGTTTGCATATATTTTTTTAATTTCTTCTCTAATTGCCTGGTTGACCCACTCATTCTTTAGTAGGGTGTTCTTTAACCTCCATGCTTTTGGAGGTTTTCCAGACTTTTTCCTGTGGTTGATTTCAAGCTTCATAGCATTGTGGTCTGAAAGTATGCATGGTATAATTTCAATTCTTGCAAACTTATGAAGGGCTGTTTTGAGACCCAGTATATGATCTATCTTGGAGAATGTTCCATGTGCACTCGAGAAGAAAGTATATTCTGTTGCTTTGGGATGCAGAGTTCTAAATATATCTGTCAAGTCCATCTGATCCAATGTATCATTCAGGGCCCTTGTTTCTTTATTGACCGTGTGTCTAGATGATCTATCCATTTCTGTAAGTGGAGTGTTAAAGTCCCCTGCAATTACCACATTCTTATCAATAAGTTTGCTTATGTTTGTGAGTAATTGTTTTATATATTTGGGGGCTCCGGTATTCGGCGCATAAACATTTATAATTGTTAGCTCTTCCTGATGGATAGACCCTGTAACTATTATATAATGTCCTTCTTCATCTCTTGTTACAGCCTTTAATTTAAAGTCTAGTTTGTCTGATATAAGTATGGCTACTCCAGCTTTCTTTTGGCTTCCAGTCGCATGATAAATAGTTCTCCATCCCCTCACTCTCAATCTGAAGGTGTCCTCAGGTCTAAAATGAGTCTCTTGTAGACAGCAAATAGATGGATCTTGTTTTTTTATCCATTCTGATACCCTATGTCTTTTGGTGGGTGCATTTAATCCATTTACATTCAGTGTTATTATGGAAAGATACGGGTTTAGAGTCATTGTGATGTCTGTATGTTTTATGCTTGTAGCGATGTCTCTGGTACTTTGTCTCACAAGATCCCCCTTAGGATCTCTTGTAGGGCTGGTTTAGTGGTGACAAATTCCTTCAGTTTTTGTTTGTTTGGGAAGACCTTTATCTCTCCTTCTATTCTAAATGACAGACTTGCTGGATAAAGGATTCTCAGATGCATATTTTTTTCTGTTTAGCACACTGAAGATCTCGTGCCAATCCTTTCTGGCCTGCCAAGTGTTAAAAGAGAGATCAATCAGGAGTCTTATAGGTCTCCCTTTATATGTGAGGGCACGTTTATCCCTTGCTGCTTTCAGAATTTTCTCTTTATCCTTGTATTTTGCCAGTTTCACTATGATATGTCTTGCAGAAGATCGATTCAAGTTACGTCTGAAGGGAGTTCTCTGTGCCTCTTGGATTTCAATGCCTTTTTCCTTCCCCAGTTCAGGGAAGTTCTTAGCTATTATTTCTTCAAGTATCCCTTCAGCACCTTTCCCTCTCTGTTCCTCCTCTGGGATACCAATTATGCGTATATTATTTCTTTTTAGTGTATCACTTAGTTCTCTAATTTTGCCCTCATACTCCTGGATTTTTTTTATCTCTCCTTCTCTCAGCTTCCTCTTTTTCCATAACTTTATCTTCTAGTTCACCTATTCTCTCTTCTGCCTCTTCAAGCCGAGCCATCGTGGTTTCCATTTTGTTTTGCATTTCGTTTAAAGTGTTTTTCAGCTCCTCGTGACTGTTCCTTAGTCCCTTGATCTCTGTAGCAAGAGATTCTCTGCTGTCCTCTATACTGTTTTCAAGCCCAGAGATTAATTTTATGACTATTATTCTAAATTCACTTTCTGTTATATTATTTAAATCCTTTTTGATCAGTTCATTAGCTGTTGTTATTTCCTGGAGATTCTTCTGAGGGGAATTCTTCTGTTTGGTCATTTTGGATAGTCCCTGGCTGGTGAGGACCTGCAGGGCACTTCCCCTGTGCTGTGGTGTATAACTGGAGTTGGTGGGCGGGGCCACAGTCAGACCTGATGTCTGCCCTCAGCCCACCACTGGGGCCACAAACTGGTATGTGCCTTCTTTTTCCCCTCTCCTAGGGGCGGGATTCACTGTGGGGTGGCGTGACCCATCTGGGCTACTTGCACACTGCCAGGCTTGTGGTGCTGGGGATCTGGCATATTAGCTGGGGTGGGTAGGCAAGGTGCATGGGGGCAGGAGGGGCAGGCTTAGCTCACTTCTCCTTAGGTGATCCACTTCAGGAGGGGCCCTGTGGCAGCGGGAGGGAGTCAGATCTGCTGCTGGAGGTTTGGCTCCACCGAAGCACAGAGTTGGGTGTTTGTGCGGAGTGAGCAAGTTCCCTGGCAGGAACTGGTTCCCTTTGGCATTTGGCTGGGGGGTGGGCGGGGGAGATGGCGTTGGCGAGCGCCTTTGTTCCCCACCAAATTGAGCTCTGTTGTCCGGGGGCTCAGCAGCTCTCCCTCCCTTTGTCCTCCAGCCTTCCCGCTTTCCGAGCAGAGCTGTTAACTTATGACCTCCCAGACGCTAAGTCGCGCTTGCTGGCAGAACACAGTCAGTCCGGCCCCTCCGCTTTTGCCAGCCAGACTCGGGGGCTCTGCTTGGCCAGCAGGCTGCCCCTCTGCCCCGACTCCCTCCCGCCAGTCCGTGGAGCGCGCACCGCCTCGCCGCCCTTCCTACCCTCTTCCGTGGGCCTCTCGTCTGCGCTTGGCTCCAGAGACTATGTTCTGCTAATCCTCTGGCGGTTTTCTGGGTTATTTAGGCAGATGTAGGTGGAATCTAAGTGATCAGCAGGACGCGCGGTGAGCCCACCGTCCTCCTACACCGCCATCTTCCTTTTTCCCTCCTACTCCACCAATTAAAAGTCAATCTCATCCAAAAATACCTTCACGGAAAACGCTTAGAATAATATTGATCAAATATCTGGGCATTGTGGCGCAGCCAGGCTGACACATAAAATTAACCATCACACCATCGATCACCATAATGATCATAGTTACAGTTTACTAGGTATCTATTATCCAGGTATCATGCAGCTGCCATATGTTATTTATTATTAAACTACTCCCCTAACACCACAAGGTAGATATTATTCCCATTGTGTAGATGACAGAACTAGGCTCTCAGAGATTAAGCAATTTGTCTATGGTCACATGGCAGGATGCAATCCCATATCCAAATCCAGGGACTATAGTCTTCCCCCACTATACCATACTGTCTCCCAATCCACAAGCTTCTTTTTTCTCCAAACATGTTCTTCCTTCTGCTTGAAAAACTCATCCTCTCCTTCACCTGAGTAAGATTTACCTCTTCATCAAGACTCAGCTCAAGGGTCATCTCCCCTAGGAAGCCTTCCTTAATTCCTTCTCCTACCTGGATTTTAGAAGTTCTTCCTTTATACTCTCATAAACAGTGGACTTTACACATGTCTACAAAAGAAATCCTCAAAATACAATTGCTGGTTTCTGACTCTTTTTCTCTATGAAGCTGTAAACACATTAATGGAGGGGAACCCACCTTATTCATCTTTGTATTTGTACAGCCTCAGCACTTAGCCTAGCACTGGATAAGTGCCCCCATAAATGTTTAATGAATGAATGAACAAATGGTGTGTGTAAAGGAAGAGAAGACAGCAGGGGGCCTGTGAAGAAGCATTAAGACAGGTTAAGGGGCCACCAAGAGAGGCCAGAATCATAGCAGACATGGGCAGAAAGATCTGGTGAACTGTGTTAAATTATGCAGAGATACTGATGAGACTAAATACTGAAAACAGACTATTGTATTCACTGGGGAAAACCTGATGAATTCCATAGAGTGCTTAGTGGTTTGGAAAAAAGTTTTATTTGTAGAAGTTTTAATGATGTTGCCTGAACTAGCTGAGATAGCATAAAAAAGAATTTACAATAGGATCTGGGACTTAGAGGAGGGGTTGAATTGAATCAGTGTATGTTAGGTGGACGGGGGGTGAGGGATTGCAATGAAATAACAGGGGCAGAAAGATCAAATTTTTAAAGAAATTAGGGAAAACTGCCCAACATCAGAGAGTAATTGGGTACCCAGGTGTAGAAACAAACAAAAAACTCAAAACAAAATATTACCCCCTCCTTGTTTCCTGGCAGGGTTCTTTTCCCCTTTAGCCAATAGGGAAGGGTAGATTGCAACTCTCTAATATTCAGATCACTGTGGTGTAGAATTTACGTGGCAATTCCTTCAATGAAAAGTGCAGTAAGAAAGTAATGAGTTTAGACACATTTCAAATGATGAAAATATCAAATCTGATAACAACTCATCTATTTTGCTTCTGTAATTTCCTAGCTAATTCATATGTGACCCAGACACTAAACATTTTTTTTCTCTGCCTATTTTGGAGCCTGAGAATAACTTTGCAATTGATAACAATGATAATTTTTCATTGAGAAATAAAATTAAATGACACACAAGCCGTTGAGGCTGACTAACCATTTCACATTCCTAAACTTCCAGTATAAGTGAATCATTATTTGATATCATAATTCTAAAGAAATATGCTGCCTTAAATATATGCTCTAGCTTTTAGCTAAACCACTGCATTTCTTTAATATTAACACAAGCTATTTGAGCCAACTGCTTTTCATAAGAAGAGCAGTGAAAGACATTGGAGACCTTTGAGCCTTTTACCAAATTACAGGACAGAGTTCAATCAATTCACAGTGCTAAGTGTGGTCATTTTTATGGTACTAAGAGAAATTATAGCGCTTTTTTCCTCCAGACCCGGTGTTTCCATGGTAACTGCACAAGATACCAACAACACACAGGTCATAGCATATACGGGTGTAGAATTTGTTTACTTCTTAGACAGATGGCAGTAGAAAATTTTCTGTTCAGAGGTTTAATGTTCTATGCATAATGCCCCCTGTGCTGCAAATATTGCAAAGCTAGAGTTCAGTACGCAAAATAGTGTCTAAATAATTTGCTAGATGTTGTGGTATAACTGCCAGAGCCCAGGAGACCTTTTTCAACTCTCTTAGTCTCTGTTGTTCATTTAGGAAAAGAGAACTTTAGGCTGAGCTTCCTTCATGCATAAATAGCCTGCAAAGGCCACAGAAGGTGCTCACAGAAGAATTCTTACCATCCAGGGCGACCTAATGAGAATTAGCACTTCTGCCAGAGCACCTTTGTTTGCTGGGGTATCTCTTCAGCCTGCTAGTAAATATAACTGGTGCCTGGTTTACTAAACTTGCAAACTGATGCCTTTGGGCAGAATTGTTTTCTACAGGCTTGATGAGAAATTCTAAGTGCAATTCACATTCCATATTCAACCATGACATGACATAATATTTAAAAGCCATTTTTAATACACAGTGACTTGCAAAAACCATGACTCACAATGACCTCATTTGCCCTGCACCCTACTAAAACCTTAAAAAGATGGAAAAGAATGCAGCTGCTTCTCATTATTTCTACTGTGTCTTCAGTTGAGGACTTGAGAGCCCAGAGCCACATGCTTTGGGAGTTCAAAATCATTAGATTTTTGGCTTTTACTCTAGTTCCCACACCTGTGCTCCCAGAACCCACAGGGTAACATGCTGTCCAAGTAGCCTCAGCAGTTGGGAGAAACACAGGTGGCCCTTGCTGACATGAAATAAGCAGAGGATATATATGCAGAGATTGGTTGCCAGGGGACAAAAGCTTTAAAATATCCACCACCTCTGGTCCCATCTCCAAATAAATCAAGTTCCAACTTAATGCCATCCTAACCTAGTATAGAAGAGGAAAGATGTGGATGCGAATTAATAGACAGTCTTGAGTTCAAACCCTCACTTTCACTGATTGAATTTATGCTGAATTTTTATATTAAATATTATTGTGTTGAATGTACATTGAATTTTTATCTTGCTGAGGCTTTTTTTTCTCATCTTTAAAATCCCTTTCCCACCAAGGTGTTGGAAGGATTGAATGCCATGTATTGTATGCACCTGGAAATGTGGCATCCATATCAGATGCTAGATAAGCAACCAGGCCCATCTGAACCTATAGTAACTTGGGTGTCCACACTTGCTTATTAAGTAAGAAAGAAGAAACCACAGTGCCATGGCAACATCTAAACAAGGTTTTTATAGCATCTCAGAATTGGAAAACAGCTCAGTTGTGTTCTAGCCCTTTTCGATGAATGATTTGTCCCTACATCATCTCTGTCAATTACTACTCCTTCCAGCCTCTTAGGTATGAACATTTCCAATACAGGGAAATTGTCACTTCAAAAATCAGCCATTTAATTGTGAAAAATGAAAAGAAGAAAAATCAACAAGCTTGAGGATCAGCTGTGTACCAAGTGCTATGTACATATTATTCTTATTCATATGACTACTCTGTGAGGTAGCTCCTTTCCCAATTTCACACATTAGGACACAGGGGCTTAGGCAATAGGTAATTTTGCAAGCTCTCACAGATTTATGTAAAACAGCAGTGATCTCCAAAAGTGTTACTCTCACTGTAAAATGCCAGAGACTTGGGGCATCTGGGTGGCTTAGTCATTTGAGCATCTGACTTTGGCTCAGGTCATGATCTAACAGTTCATGGGTTCAAGCCCCACTTGGGGCTCTGTGCTTACAGCTCACAGCCTGGAGCCTGCTTCAGATTCTTTGTCTCCCTTTCTCTCTGCTCCTCCCCCACTCACTGTCTCTCGAAAACAAATAAACATTAAAAGAATAAAATAAATAAAATAAAATGCCAGAGACTGGTCAAGTTTAGTAGAATTGTTCTTACCCCTTGCACAATTCCAACATGTCTGTGTTCTTTGTTTTTTTAATTGAAGCGTAGCTAACATATGTTAAATTAGTCTCAGATGTACAACACAGTGTTTCAACAATTGTATACCTTATGAAATGCTCACCACAAGCATATTCAAGCATACCATTACAATATTACTGACTATATTCTTTATGCTGCCCTTTCATCCCCATGAATTAGTTATTTTATAACTGCAAGTTTGTACCTCTTCATCCTCTTCACACATTTCACCATTTCCCAAACCCTTCCCTTTGGAAACCACCAGTTTGTCCTCTATATTTATGACTCTGTTTCTCTTTTTTTGTTGTTTTTTTATTTGTTTGTTTTTATACTCCACATAGAGGTGAAATCATATGGTATTTGTCTTTGTCTGGTTTATTTCACTCAGCATAAGTGACAGACTGTAAGTCCATCCATGTTGTTGCAAATGACAAGATTTCATTCTATTTTTATTGCTCTTTTTATTTTTTTAAAGTTTATTCATTTTTGAAGGACAGAGAGAGACAGCATGAGCAGGGGAAGGCAGAGAGAGAGGTCAAAACAGAATCCAAAGTAAGCTCCAGGCTCTGAGCTGTCAGTACAGAGCCTGAGGCAGGGCTCAAATCCACAAACCATGAGATCATGACCTTAGCTGAAGTCAGACGCTTAACTGACTGAGCCACCCAGGTGCCCCCATTCTTTTTTATTGTTAAGTACTATTCCATTGTATACATATACCTTATCTTCTTTATCCATTCATCTGACGTTTAGGTTGCTTGCATATCTTGGCTGTTATAAATAATGCCACAGTAAACATAGGGGTGCATGTATCCTCTTGAATTACTATTTCTTTTTCCTTGGGTAAATACTCAGAAGCTGAATTACTGGATCATCTGATACTTCTATTTTTAGTTTTTTGAGGAACCTTCATACTGTTTTCCATAGTAGCTGCACCAATTTACATTCAGTGCAGGAGAGCTCCTTTTTCTCCATGTCCTCAACAACACTTCTTATGTCTTGTCTTTTTTAGCTCTTCTGACAGATGGGAGGTGATTGACATATTGTGATTTTGGCTATACAGTAAATAATAACAATTTGTAAAGTCTACCTAATAAATTCAGAGTAGTGTTTAAGCCCCATTGTGTTTTAATATAATCTTTTCTTAAATTTTTAAGCATGTCAAATTGCCTTAAAAAAAAAGAAAAAAGAGATTGGGTACTTTGAACCAGAGCTGAGTTTTAGCTTTCTTTAGGAAAGAAATTACCTTCTCCCAGTTTTTTCTGGTTTGAAAGACACTGATTCAGATCCAATGGACTCTCACACTGTTATTCAGAAATCATCAATGTTTCCATACAGTTAATGAAATCATTTAGCTCTTAGCCCCTTATCTACTCAGTTCCCTGGCCTATAAAGAAAAAAATTGCTAAAAGGGTAAGTCTTATGTTAAGTGTTCTTATCACAAAATAGTAATAAAAAGAGGCAGAAGGAAATTTTTGGAGGTGATGGATAGGTTTATGGCCTACATTGTGGTGGGTTTCATGAATGTTTACTTACCTCCAAACTCATCACACTGTATACATTAATTATGTACAACTTCTGTATGTCAAAAAATATTTTGCCCATAGTGGAATAAAAGGAACTTCTTATTAGATGTTATTTCAAATAATGAAAAAATTTTCCATTATACTCAGGATCTGGGAAGACAAATTCTACAATGTTTAGCTTGAGGTTGATAAATATATACCTTGTTTCCTTGTTTCATCCTTGGGTTACATTTTCCATCACTCAAACTTCCCACATTTGTCCTACATGCTTAGGAATTTGGGGAGTGGGCAATCTGCGAGCACTTCTATTTGTGGTGAGCCTACCTTTCCTCAATCCTTTTTTTCCTCAGCTCAAAACAACAAAATTAAAGGCCCTGGGGAATAACAAGTCTCAGATATCTGTTTCCTTGTTTAAATTTTCTACAATATTTTCTTTGGAGAGGTCCTACACCAAATCTTCTCAAGGCATTTCCTAACTCCTTGTCCTTTCCAAGGCTCCTGTTAGGGTGGGACCGATTTCTCTCACATAGGAATGAAAGGCTGACTCCTCGTTCTCATGTAGAGCAGTCTGGTTCTCCTGCTTCACAGTTCACCACTCAATCCCAGCCACTCTCCCACTTCTTTCTTCTTACCTCTTTCTGATCTACTTTCAGTCTTGTTTCTCCCCTAGACAACATAAACCATGAGATTTCTACCAAGATGGGTTTGGCTTTAGGAATAAAAAAGGGTCCTACCACATTTCCCAGGGGATGGCAAGAATTCTTGAGCTCTAAGAAAGTGTACTGTTAACAGATATGTAAAGAGGGAAGATTGTGCTTTTTGAATATAAGGTTTGCACCTCAGAAAGTGAAATCAAATAAATCCCTGAAAAACAAAAAGTAGCTCTTTCTCATGTCAGGAGCATTTTTTCTTTCCCCTATGGTATAGTACATAAGTACAAAGGTTGGTAACAGCAGTATTAATGGGACCTTAGTAGTATTAATTAAGCCCTTTTGATTTATGACAGAACTATATATCTTTTCAAGTTTTTAGGTATATCCTGCCATTTTACCTCATAAGTAATATTTTTGTGAATCAGGATCAAGAATTTTTTCTCATCTCTTGCACTGGCCACTGGAAGACAGTAAGCTATTTATTCAATAAATATACACTGGATGCTTTCTATGTGCCAGTGAACATGTACAGAATGTCTTTGCATTGTTTCTCTGGAAACTACTTAAATAGTAGAAATGGGCACCTCTTATCTATCAACAGTGGTTCCCACTATACACCAGTCCTGATTTAATCCTAAATTCTCCTATGTTTCTCTAAATATGCCCGTAGAGCCTATTTAGTGAAAAATAAGAAAAATTGAATATCCACAGTCCTCAATGTTCCTTTGCAGCCCTGATATAGATCACTAGTCTGTATGGTAAATAGTTCAAAGACCTTGTTCTCACTTCCTCAAGCCTCTTCCACTTTCCCCTTCAATAGGAGAAGGAATCTTTGGTCAAAATCAAAGACTCCAATTCAGTCACATAGCCTAGTGACAAAGCTTTAAAAGGAGTTAAAATAGTGGTTCTCAAATTTGGTTGCAATTAGAATCATCTGGAGAAATTGTTTTTACTACATTATCAGAGCTTTATTTTATAAAAGATCATTGTGTACATGTCTACTCCTGTCCTTAGCGTTCCTGGCCAATACTTTACCTGCTTGTTTTGTTGTCATTTTTGTTGTTGTTGCTGTTGTTATTTTAATAGCATTTTGTTTTCAGACAATTTTAGATTTACAGAAAAGCTTCAGAGATAACGCAAAGAGTTCTGCCTCTGATCTGGTTTCAGTTTTCTGTCATATTATCATCTTACAAATTGTGGTACATTTGTCAAAACTATGAAACCAACATCAGTTCATTACTGTTAACTATCATCCAAACTTCTTTCAGATTTCATCAGATTTTCAATTACATCCTTTTTCTCTTCCAAGATCTAATTCAGGACACCAGATTGCACTAAAATATTATGTCTCCCAATATCCTCTGGTCTGTAACCGTTTCTCAGTCTTTCCTTGTTTTTCTTGACAACCTTGAGGAGTGCTAGTAGGTATTTTGTAGAATGTCCTTCAATTTAGGTATCTGATATTTTCTCGTAATTAGACTGGTATGTAGATTTGTGGAGAGTGTGCCACAGAGATGAAATGTCCTTCTTACCACATCAGAGGATCCATGATAGTCACAAGACATTACAGGCAGTGTTAACCTTCATCACTTGGTTCATGTTTTTCAGATTCCTGTACCATAAAGTTACTGTTTTTTTCTTTCCCTATTTTATTCATTGGAAGCAAGTCACAAAGTCTGCTCATCCTCAGGCAGGTGAGGGAAAAATTAAGCTCCACCTTGTGAAAGGAAAAGTATCTATATAAATTACTTAGAAATATGCTGTAAGAAAGATCTGTCTCTTTCTCCCTATTTATTAACTAAGTCATTTAATTATATCAATATGGATTCATGCCTGATCATTTTATACTTTGGTTTACAATCCAGTACTATGTTATTTATTTTGTGGCTCAAACATTTCCAGCTTCAGCTACTGGGAATTCTTTCAGATTGGTGCCTATGTTCTTTTGACATGACCCCATCATTTTTTTTTTGGAACACTGCTTTATTACCTGGTAGTATAAGATGCCTCAAGCTTATTTTGTATTTTCCCTGCCTTGTCCCCAGGACCAGACATTTCTCCAAGGAGACCTTCTTACTTTAATTGAGGAATGGTAATTAGAAACCATGATCTAGGATCTAAGAATGGACAGTCATTGCTATTGGAATATCATTGCTTTCAACAGACAGAGCTAGGTAATATATATTTGCATATTAGCCTATGTATCAACACCTGTCTGTAATTCTATTTATCTCTGTGTGTGTAGCTAAACTTGAGTTCATAGTGATGTCTCCAACTCTAGCACACAAAGTTTATTCTAGCTTTCGCTTCTTGCTTATCTATAATTTCCCTCTCTGACTGAGAAAACTGACTCTCACCAGCCACCATTCATTTACTTATTTTTTGATTCTAGTATACAGAAGAAATAGTTTCAGAATTATTAATTCATATCCCAGCTAGGGAAATTTTCAAATGCCTAATATCCAATATACCTGAGAACAATTAAATCAATTTTCTGGAGATGCATCTCAGGTCTTAAAAGTCTTAAAGTTTCCCAGACTATTTCAATGTATAGCCAGGCTGAGAACCATTGGGTTAATAGGTCAGCACACATGGGTGGGATATTTTTGCCTTTCTCTCGCTGCTGTTTGCTTCCATGTAACTGAAACAGGAAGGGCTAGGGACGGCTTCAAAGTGGAGGAGTTACAGGCAACTCACTATTACTGGTAAACTTTCCCTCCCTGCATCATTTTGGTAGGAAGGGAATTATTTCTGTTGGGCTCTGTCTCTAAGGCTTCAAATTTTCTGGTGATGACAGGTGTGCTTGGGATTGGACTTCTCTACTCCATCTGCGTGTATGATCTGAATTTGGCATAGGCAGGGAAAAACAGATGAAGTCTGTGTCACAGACTGCTTGGCTGACTCCCTACTTATTTAGAAAGAAAGTGCCTACCAAATGTGTCAAGCCCAAATAACCGTCACCGTATTCAGCATGTTTCTCAAATAAAACCACAGATAAAACTAAAGTGCTATTTTGCTTTCTGTTTTGCCTCCTGAGTGCATATTTCATACGTGTGGACCCTAGGGGAAGAGTCATTGGTCAGGAACAAGATTTGGAGATTCCTGAATATCTGAGCCCAAATGAATATAATTTCTTAGTTAAAAATTGAACATAGGCAGGTGTTAACTAATATCATTTGTATAATACAAACAGTATTTTTATTAAACTAGGTTTGATTTTTAATTAAAGTAATACCTTGATGTGGTTTAAAAAACTCAAGCCATGCAGAAGAATCTAAAATCTCCCTCTCTTTTCATCTTCAAATCCATGTCTCCCTGAAGTAGTTGCTTTAGACAGTTCCTGGTTTTTAGATTTTCTGGTATTGACTATTCAAGACCTGTTTGTGAAATGAAAGATTGACCCATTGTGAGCTGTATGTAAGTGGGACATATCAACAGGAATGGAGAAACCAGGCAAACCATGAACCCCAAAATTGCCAAAACAAAGAGCACTTTACTCTGTGGTAAAACAACTAAAAATATTTTACTCTTGAAAGGATTGACCTTAAAAATAAAAAATACAGTTTCTGACAGGTAAGTCTGAATTACCTTAAGTTTTGCTCTGCTTTAATTTTAGGCCAAAGCATCTACTCTAGAAATTCTCCTCCAGCTGATTAAACAATTTTTTTTAAAGAATAATCCTTCAGCTTTAACTTTTTGCTTAATAAATTAATAATGAGGACTTGTCCCAGAGGCCTTTGTTAAGGGTAAGTGAAAGGCTTCTCTGGCATGGCTTTTCAGGGTGGGAGTGGTATAGACTGAATGTGTCTCCCCAGAATTCATATGCTGAAACCTAATCCCCACTGTGCTGGGATACAGAGGTGGGGCCTTTGGGAAGTTATTAGGTCACAAGAGTGGAACTCATGAATGAGATTAATGTGCTTATAACAATGACCTCTGTGGGACACCTAGGTGGCTCAGTCGGTTCTGGCCACCATTTTGGCAAGATTCCAAAAGTCTCTTACTATCATTATCTATCTGTAAAAGCATCCCCTTTCCCCCTTTCCATAATTTTAACAGAAATAACAAGCTCTTAGCCAAATGACTGAACTAGAACACTTTTATATTAGATTGTTCTTACAATACATGATAACATTACATTGAGAAATTTTTTTTCATTAGTAGTAACAAGACTAAATTGCTTTTACTTCCTTTGACTTTAGTGCAATACTCTTTATTTTAGCTAAAGACTGCCAAAGCCGAATATCTCCTTTCTTTCAAAATTATCTTACTTGGTATTTTCAGACATCAACTGTCTAATAATTTGTTCATGTTGGCCTAGACAAAAATGTAAGCCCTTTAATAAATCTTAAATCCAAGGAATACTAATCTATCTATACTGTAATTCAGCATAATTTTATATGTATTTTAGTATATTCTTATGTTTGGCAAAAATTCCAAATACCAGGTATATTAAATATAAAAAACAAAACTATAAAATTTTTATAATAAAGTAGTGAAACACATTAATGAACTGTAGATAGGAAAGTCATAACAAGTCATAAAGCACATAAAATTTTTAAAAGATTAAAAATTTTATTATACAGGGGCACCTGGGAGGCTCAGTCGGTTGAGCTTCCGACTTTGGCTCAGGTCATAATCTCACAGTCTGTGAGTTTGAGCCCTGCGTTGGGCTCTGTGCTGACAGTTCGGAGCCTGGAGCCTGCTTCAAATTCTGTGTCTCCCTCTCTCTCTCTGACCCTCCCCCGTTCATGCTCTGTCTCCCTCTGTCTCAAAAATAAATAAAAACGTTTTTAAAAATCTTTATTATACAAAAGTTTTCTTTTTTAAAAATGTTTTTATTTAGTTTTTAGGAGAGAGAGCAGGCATGGAGGAGGGGCAGAGAAAGAGGGAGAATCTGAAGCAGGCTCCAGGCTCAGAGCTGTCAGCATAGAGCCTCATGCGTGACTCAAACTCACAAACCGTGAGATCATGACCCAAGCAGAAGCTGGACACTTAACCAACTGAGCCACCCAGGCGCCCTGGTACATGAAAGTTTTCAAATCCTATATGGCAAAAGACATACAGAATTAAGAAAATAAGCCACAGATTAGGAAAAGGTGTTTGTAGTAGATATTAGACATTTGGGTGTGTGTGTGTGTGTGTGTGTGTGTATATATATATATATATATATTCTTACCAATCAATAAAGACAACAAAAATAATACAGCACAAAAATGGGCAAAGAATATAAGTTCAAAAAGGGGCACATATTAGAATGACAAATATATGAAAATATGTTCATCTTCACTGGCAATCGGCTAAATGTTACTTTAATTATGCTACTTTAAAAATGTTACTTTAATTTTATTTTTTACCCATTAAATTAGTATAAATGGAAAAGTTTGAGTATTGGGTCAGATTGAAGGGGAAATTAATTATACACCAGTATACTACTAGTGTAGTTTAATTGGAAATTTCACTCTAAAATGGATAATTCACATATACTGTGATCTAGAAATTTCACTTCCAGCTGTATACCCTTAAACAATGTTTCTCAAGCTTTGGTCAGCATCAGCTGGGTTATTGTTAAAAGCACAAGTTCTCAGGTTCTATCTCAGGTGTCCTAACTCAGAATCTCTAACAGAATCCTCCTAGGTACCTTCTTTTCACTCATCCAAAGCCACTCCCTACCTCACAAACCCTACTCCCTGTCCCAGAAGACTGGACTCCATGATAACAACAGAACTCCATTTCCCCTAGCTTCAGGGTTGGCTTGGCCAAATGGGGAGCCTTGGCAGGAACTCAGAGGAGTGGGGTTATATATTTACTTTCTGAAGGGTCTCTGTAGGCTGGCTCTCTCACAGTCTCCTTCAAGCAGTGCACCTGACTCTAAAGAACATCCTTTCTCCTTTCAAGTCCTAGTAACCTCTCTCATCCTTCAGGTCTCAGTAAAAGTTCTGTTGCTACTAGCTGCAATTGACTGTACTGTTCCTTTCTTCACCAAACCAGGAGTCAGTGAACTACTAGCCTATTTTGTATACCCCTTAAGTTCAGAATGGTTTTCAGTTGTAAAAAAGAAAGATGAATATGCAACAGACTACATGTGACCCACAAAGCTTAAAATATTTGCCATTTGGCCCTTTTACAGAAAAGTTTTCCCAACCATGACCTAGTCTCTTGTAATTAAACTTGTTTCAGTTATTTTGTTTTGAGTTCTTCAGGTTTCCAGCTTGCTCTTGACTCCTAGAGGAGCCTGGGAAGCTATATTTGTAATAAGTGGCCCCAGGTGATTTTACCTCTGGGGACTTAAAAAAAAAAAACTCTATCTTAGAGTAATTTGAATAAATATGCCTAAGGAAATGTGTATAGTGATATTAATTTTACTAGTCTTTATAAAAGCAAAAAAAATGAAACAAACTAAATATCTATCGAAAGTGAATGAAAAGAAAATGGTATATATTCAGATGGAAAGTACCAATGAACAATATATCCAAATGAATAGGTTTCAAATATGTGAAAAAGAAAAATCAGCTTATAGAAACATGTCAAGAAAATGCAATGTATATAAATTTAAAATGTATGTTGTTTACAGATAAATATGTACATTGGTTACTTCTGGAAGTGAGAAAGGTTACAGGGAAAAGGGGCCAGAAGTAGTAGTCAAGGGACTGGAGAAAACACTGTTGATTGGCTGTTCCCTACTCATGCCCTCCCTTTCTGGTTTGTCTTGCACCTGGGATTCCTTACAGGGCCCAGGTTCTGCCAAGCAGAGGCCTCCTGTAATTGCAAGAGGGAAGTGAGCAATGTGAGATGGTGGTTCTGCCCAGGCACGTGCATGAGAGGTAAAGCACCTGATTCTTCTGAAGCATTGTGGCATAGTTTTAGCTTTCAAACCTTAGCACTGTAGGTGCTGAGTAATGGGTGGCAACAGCAGTGGTGCTTCTGCTACAAGAGCCCCACAGTATGATTGGTCAGGCCTTCTAGCTTCATTAATCCTGGCTGCGTAGCATCCAAACCTGGTTCTCTTCCTCTTCAAGATTATATTATCTTTGTTACCTTTTTTAAAAAACCCTTTCTGCTTAAACTTAATAGAGTAGGTTCTGTTGTTTACAAATAAGAACAGTGACATACATAAAGCCTTTTGTTTTACTGATATTTAATTTCTCTTAGAAAAGCAAATATGATAAAACATTAATTGTTAATTATGTGTTATGAAATAGTTTTATTTAATTGCTCTTTGTAATATTAAATTTTTTTTGATCCTCCTCAAAAAAATCTAATCTTAGGGCACCTAGGTGGCTCAGTCGGTTAAGCGTCTGACTCTTGGTTTCAGCTCAGGTCATGATCTCATGATTTCATGAGTTCAAGCCCTGCATCAGACTCTGTGCTGACAGCACAGAGCCTGCTTGGGATTCTCTCCCTCCCTCTGTCTCTGCCCCTCCCCCACCCACCCTGTCTCTCTCTCTCTCTCTCTCTCTCTCTCTCAAAATAAATAAACAAACTTAAAAAAAACTAATTTCTATATGCAACCTAAATTAATTCTCTACTACTGACCTACTGATAAAACCATTCAGGACTGAAAGCTATTTGTCAACCCAAAACAGAAAACAACTATTATACTCCTATATTTAAGAAGTGTCCTAGGGGAGCCTGGGTGGCGCAGTCGGTTAAGCGTCCGACTTCAGCCAGGTCACGATCTCGCGGTCCGTGAGTTCAAGCCCCGCGTCGGGCTCTGGGCTGATGGCTCAGAGCCTGGAGCCTGTTTCCGATTCTGTGTCTCCCTCTCTCTCTGCTCCTCCCCCGTTCATACTCTGTCTCTCTCTGTCCCAAAAATAAATAAACGTTGAAAAAAAAAAATTTAAAAAAAAAAAAAAAAAAAAAAAAAGAAGTGTCCTAGATAATATCCTTTTTTTCCCTGTCTTCTCATCTTTCCTGTACCATTTGTTTATTAATAATTTCTCCAAATTAAACCTATCCTAAAGATGTTCCTCTCTTATTGAGATATAATTTACATATAACACCACATTAGTTTCAAATGCAACAAATTGATTCAATGTTGGTATATATTGCAAAATGATCACAAGTCTAGTTAACACTCATCACCACACAGTTACACATTTTTTTCCTGATGTTAAGAACTTTTAAGATGTACTCTTAGCAACTTTCAAATATACAATTCAGTATTATTAACTATAATCATTATTCCATACATTATATCTCCAGGATGTTTTTATTTTATAACTGGAAGTTTGCAGCATTTTCCCATGTTCACCCATTTCTCCAACCTTCCATCCCCCACTCCTACTTCTGCCAACAAATGATATATTCTCTATGAGTTCATTTTTTTGTTTTGGGGTTTGTTTGCTTTTGGTTTTGTTTTTTTTTTTTTTTTGAGATTCCACTTATAAGTAAAATCATAAAGTATTTGTCTTTATCTGGATCATTTCATTTAGCATAATGTCCTCAAGGTCCATCCATTTGTTGCAAATGGGAAGATTTCATTCTTTTTATGGCTAAATAATATTCCATTCTGTACACACACCACATTTTTTAATCCATTCATCCTTCTGTGGACACTTAAGTTGCTTCCGTGTCTTGGCTATTGTAAATAATACTGCAATAAATATGGGGAGGGGGGGTGCTATGTTTTCTTCAACATAATGTTTTAATTTTCTTTGGATAAACTCCCAGAAGTGGAATTGCTGAATTTTATGGTAGTTCTCTTTTCAATATTTTGAGGAAACTCTATACTGTTTTCCTTAGTGACTGAACCAATTTTCTTCACATCCTCACCAACACTCATCTTTTTGGTAATAGCCATTCTAACAGATGCAAAGCGATATTTCATTGTGGTTTTGATTTGTATTTCCCTGATAATTAATGATGCATTTGTGTGCCCATTGGCCATCTGTATGTTTCCTTTACAAAAATGGCTATTCAGGGGCGTCTGAGTGGCTCAGTGGGTTAAACATCATGACTTTGACTTGGGTCATGATCTCACTGTTCATGGGTTCAAGCTCCACATCCGGCTCTGTGCTGACAGCTCAGAGCCTGGATCCTGCTTCAGATTTTGTGTCTCCCTCTCTCTCTGCCCCTCCCCCACTCATGCTCTGCCTCTCTCTGTCTCTCAAAAATGAAGAAATGTTTAAAAAAATTTAAAAAAGAAAAAATGTCTATTCATATATTCTGCCCATTTTTAATCATATTGTTTTGGGTGTTTTGTGGGTTTGTGGGTTTTTGTGGTTTTTTTGCTATGGGGTTATATGAGTTTTTTTAATATATTATGGATATTAACCTCTTATCAGATAAATAATTTACAACCTCCCATTTGGCAGGTTACCTTTTCCTTTTGCTGATAGTCTCTTTTCTGTGCAGAAGCTTTTTAGTTTGATAAACACTCACTTAATTTTTGCTTGTGCTGCTTTTGCTTTTGGAGTCAGATTCAGAAATTATCACCAAGACCTATGTCAAAGAGCTTGCTGCAGATGTTTCCTTCTGGGAATTTTATGGTTTCAGGCCTTAGCTTCAAATTTTTATTCTATGTTAGATTAATTTTTGTGTATGGTGTAAGACAATGGTCCAGGTTCATTCTTTTGCATGTAGCTGTCCAGTTTTTCCAAGAGTGGACATCTTTGTCTTATTCCTGATCTCAGGAGAAAAGCTTTCATCTTTTCTCCATTGACTATGAGTTATCTGTGGGTTTTTCACATATAACTTTTATTATGGAAAGCAGCATTCCCTCTATATCCACTTGAGAGTCTTCATCATAAGTGGACATTGAATTTCATAGAATGTTCTTTCTTTATTCAAATGATCATATGATTTTTGTTCTTCATTTTGTTAAAGTGATGTATCACATTAATTTGAGGGTGTCAAACCATCCTTGTACCCCTGAAAAGAATCCCATTTGATTGTGGTACATGATCCTTTAAATATTTGTTAAATTTGGGTTGCTAATATTTTGTTCAGGATTTTTTTCATCTATTTTCAAGGATACTGGCCTGTAAATTTCCTTTTTTGTGGTGTTCTTGTCTGGTTTGGTTATCAGGATAATACTGACCTTGTAAAATATTTTTGGAAGCATTCTCTCCTCTTCAGTTGTTTGAGTGACTTTGAGAAGAGTAGGTATTAAATCTTCTTTGAACATTTATAAAAATTCAGCAGTGAAGCTGTCTAGTTCTTGACTTCTGTTTTTTGGGAGGTTGTTGTTGTTGTTGTTGTTAATTATTAACTTATTGGTTCAATCTCCTTACTAGTAATTGGTCTAGTTAGGTTTTCTATTTCTTCCTGATTCAGTCTTGTAAGATTGTAGGTTTCTAGGAATTTATCCATTTCTGCTAGATTGCCCACTTCATTAGCATATAATTTTTCATAGTAGTCTTTTATGATCTTTTGTACTTCTGTGATATCAGTTGTAACTAGTCCTCTATTATTTTTGATATTCATTTGAGTCCTCTCTCTCTTTTTTCTTAATGAGTCTAGCTAAACTTTTGTCAATTTTATTTAGATTTTCAAAAGAAGTAGCTCTTAGTTCTACTGATTTTTTCCTATTGTCCTTTAGCCTCTATTTCATTTGTTTCCACTCTAATCTTTATAATTTACTTCCTTCTACTAGCTGTGGGTTTGTTCTTCTTTTCTCTATTCCTTTAGGTACAAAAGTAAATTGTATATTTGAGATTTTTGTTTCTTGAAGTAATCTGTGTTACTATTAATATCCCTCTTAGAAACACTTTTGCTATATCCCATAGATTTTGGTCTATTATATCTGTTTTCATTTCATGTATTTTTTTATTCCCTCTCATTTCTTCAGTGGCCTATTGAAGTATTTTTGAGTACCCTGTTTGTTTTGTGGTTTTTCCAGTTTTCTTAATGTAATTGATTCCTTGTTTCAAATCCATTTTGGTTGGAGAAGATGCTTGATATAATTTCAATCTTCTTGAATTATAGAAACTTGTTTTATGACTCAACATTTGAACTAGCCTGATAAAGTTCTGTGTGCAGTTGAGAAGTATGTGTATTCTGCTCTTCGGGAGCAAATCTTCTGTATATATGTATTAAATCCATCCAGTCTAATGTGTTGTTTAAGACCAATATTGCCTTACTGATTTTCTGTTTGGATGGTCTATACATTGTTATAAGTGAAGTGTTAAAATCCTCTATCATTGGGGAGGATCCTGGGAAGATGGCAGCATAGGAGGACGCTAGGCTCACCGCGCATTCTGCTGATCACTTACATTCCACCTACACCTGCCTAACTAACCCAAAAACTGCCAGAAGACTAGCAGAACAGAGTCTGCAGGGCCAAGCGCAGATGAGAGGCCCATGGAAGAGGGTAGGAAGGGCAGAGAGGCGGTGCGCGCTCCACGGACTGGCCAGAGGGAGCCAGGGCGGAGGGCAGCCCGCCGGCCAAGCAGAGCCCCTGAGTCTGGCTTGCAAAAGTGGAGGGGCCAGACGGAGTGTGTTCCGACAGCAAGCGACTTCACAACTGGAAGGTTATAAGCTAACAGCTCTGCTTGGAGAACGGGAGGGCTGGAGGTCAACAGGAGGGAGAGTTGTTGAGCCCCTGATGACACAGCTCAGCTTGGTGGGGAGCAAAGGTGCTCGCCAGCGCCATCTCCCTCGCCCATCCCCAGCCAAAATCCCAAAGGGAACCAGTTCCTGCCAGGGAACTTGCTTGCACTGCGCAAACACCCAAAGCTGTGCTTCTGCGGATCCATCCCTCTGGCAGGTCTGACTCCCTCCTGGTGCCGCAGGGCCACTCCCGAAGTGGATCTCCAGAGGAAAAGCGAGCTGAGCCTGCCCCTCCTGCCCCTGTGCACCTTGCTGATCCACCCCAGCTAATACGCCAGATCCCCAGCACCACAAGCCTGGCAGTGTGCAAGTAGCCCAGACAGGCCACGCCACCCCACAGTGAATCCCACCCCTAGGAGAGGGGAGGAGACACACCAGTCTGGCTGAGGCCCCGCCCACCAACACAAGTTATTCAAGACAGCACAGAGGAAGTGCCTGCAGTCCTGCACCACTCCAGGGACTATCCAAAACGACAAAACAGAAGAATTCCTCTCAGAAAACGCCCAGGAAATAACGACAACTAACGAACGGATCAAAAATGATTTAAACAATATAACAGAAAGGGAATTTAGAATAATAGTCATAAAATTAATTGCTGGGGTTGAAAACAGTATAGAGGACAGCAGAGAATCTATAGTTACAGAGATCAAGGGACTATGGAACAGCCAGGAATAGCTAAAAAATTCTATCAACAAGTTGCAAAATAAAATGGAGACAACTACAGCTCAGATTGAAGAGGCAGAGGAGAGAATAGGTGAACTGGAAGATAAAATTATGGAAAAAGAGGAAGCTGAGAAAAAGAGAGAAAAAAATCCAGGAGTATGAGGAGAAAATTAGAGAACTAAGTGATGCACTAAAGAGAAATAATCTACGCATAATTGGTATTCCAGAGGAGGAAGAGAGAGGGAAAGGTGCTAAAGGTGTACTTGAAGAAATAATAGCTGAGAACTTCCCAGATCTGGGCAAGGAAAAAGGCATGGAAATCCAAGAGGCACAGAAAACTCCCTTCAGACGTAACTTGAACCCATCTTCTGCATGACATATCATAGTGAAACTGGCAAAATACAAGGATAAAGAGAAAATTCTGAAAGCAGCTAGAGATAAATGTGCTCTAACATATAAAGGGAGACCTATAAGACTTGTGACCGATCTCTCTACTGAAACTTGGCAGGCCAAAAAGGAATGGCACGAGATCTTCAATGTGATGAACAGAAAAAATATGCAGCCTAGAATCTTTATCCAGCAAGTCTGTCATTTAGAATAGAAGGAGAGATAAAGGTCTTCCCAAACAAGCAAAAACTGAAGGAATTTGTCACCACTAAACCAGCCCTGTAAGAGATCCTAAAGGGGATCCTGTGAGACAAAGTACCAGAGACATCGCTACAAGCATGAAACCTATGGACATCACAATGACTCTAAACCCATATCTTTCTATAATAACACTGAATGTAAATGGACTAAATGTGCCAACCAAGGACATAGGGTATCAGAATGGATAAAAAAACAAGACCCATCTATTTGCTGTCTACAAGAGACTCATTTTAGACCTGAGGACACCTTCAGATTGAGAGTGAGGGGATGGAGAACTATTTATCATGCCACTGGAAGTCAAAAGAAAGCTGCAGTAGCCATACTTATATCAGACAAACTAGACTTTAAAGGCTGTAACAAGAGATGAAGAGGGCATTATATAATAATCACAGAGTCTATCCATCAGGAAGAGCTAACAATTATAAATGTCTATGCGCCAAATACCGGAGCCCCCAAATATATAAAACAATTACTCACAAGCATAAGCAACCTTGTTGATAAGAATGTGGTAATTGCAGGGGACTTTAACACTCCACTTACAGAAATGGATAGATCATC
Source organism: Prionailurus viverrinus (assembly GCF_022837055.1). Taxonomy (NCBI): domain Eukaryota; kingdom Metazoa; phylum Chordata; class Mammalia; order Carnivora; family Felidae; genus Prionailurus; species Prionailurus viverrinus. Next base: position 21,107,626 of record NC_062571.1, on the reverse strand, counting down.
TAGACACACGGTCAATAAAGAAACAAGGGCCCTGAATGATACATTGGATCAGATGGACTTGACAGATATATTTAGAACTCTGCATCCCAAAGCAACACAATATATTTTCTTCTCAAGTGCACATGGAACATTCTCCAAGATAGATCATATACTGGGTCACAAAACAGCCTTTCATAAGTATACAAGAATTGAAATCATACCATGCAAACTTCCAGACCACAATGCTATGAAGCTTGAAATCAACCACAGGAAAAAGTCTGGAAAACCTCCAAAAGCATGGAGGTTAAAGAACACCCTACTAAAGTATGAATGGGTCAACCAGGCAATTAGACAAGAAATTAACAAATATATGGAAACAAATGAAGATGAAAATACAACAATCCAAATGCTTTGGGATGCAGCTAAGGCAGTCATGAGAGGAAAACACATTGCAATCCAGGCCTATCTCAAGACACAAGAAAGGTCCCAAATACAAAATCTAACAGCACACCTAAAGGAAATAGAAGCAGAGCAGCAAAGACACCCCAAACCCAGCAGAAGAAGAGAAATAATAAAGAGCAGAGCAGAAATAACCAATATAGAATCTAAAAATCTGTAGAACAGATCAACGAAACCAAGAGTTGGTTTTTTGAAAAAATAAACAAAATTGATAAACCTCTAGCCAGGCTTCTCAAAAAGAAAAGGGAGATGACCCAAATAGATAAAATCATGAATGAAAATGGAATTATTACAACCAATCCCTCAGAGATACAAGCAATTATCAAGGAATACTATGAAAAATTATATGCCAGCAAATTGAACAACCTGGAAGAAATGGAAAAATTCCTAAGCACCCACACACTTCCAAAACTCAATCAGGAGGAAATAGAAAGCTTGAACAGACCCATAAGCAGTGAAGAAATTGAATCAGTCATCAAAAATCTCCCAACAAATAAGAGTCCAGGACCAGATGGCTTCCCAGGGGACTTCTACCAGACGTTTAAAGCAGAGATAATACCTATCCTCCTGAAGCTATTCCAAAAACTAGAAAGGGAAGGAAAACTTCCAGACTCATTTTATGAAGCCAGTATTACTTTGATTCCTAAACCAGACAGAGACCCAGTAAAAAAAGAGAACTACAGGCCAATATCCCTGATGAATATGGATGCAAAAATTCTCAATAAGATACTAGCAAATTGAATTCAACGGCATATAAAAAGAATGATTCACCATGATCAAGTGGGATTCATTCCTGGGATGCAGGGCTGGTTCAACATTTGCAAATCAATCAACGTGATGCATCACATTAATAAAAGGAAAGATAAGAACCATATGATGCTGTCAATCGATGCAGAAAAGGCCTTTGACAAAATTCAGCAAACTTTCTTAATAAAAACCCTCGAGAAAGTCGGGATAGAAGGAACATACTTAAACATCATAAAAGCCATTTATGAAAAGCCCACAGCTAATATCATCCTCAATGGGGAAAAACTGAGAGCTTTTTCCCTGAGATCAGGAACACGACAGGGATGTCCACTCTCACTGCTGTTGTTTAACATAGTGTTGGAAGTTCTAGCATTAGCAATCAGGCACCAAAAGAAATCAAAGGCATCAAAATTGGCAAAGATGAAGTCAAACTTTCACTTTTTGCAGATGACATGATATTATATATGGAAAATCCAATAGACTCCACCAAAAGTCTGCTAGAACTGATACATGAATTCAGCAAAGTTGCAGGATACACTAACAATAAAGCAACAGAAAGACAAATAAAGAAACTGATCCCATTCACAATTGCACCAGGAAGCATAAAATACCTAGGAATAAACCTAACCAAAGATGTAAAAGATCTGTATGCTGAAAACTATAGAAATCTCATGAAGGAAATTGAAGAAGATATAAAGAAATGGAAAAACATTCCGTGCTCATGGATTGGAAGAATAAATATTGTCAAAATGTCAATACTACCCAAAGCTATCTACACATTCAATGCAATCCCAATCAAAATTGCACCAGCATTCTTCTCAAAACTAGAACAAGCAATCCTAAAATTCATATGGAACCACAAAAGGCCCCAAGTAGCCCAAGTAATTTTGAATAAGAAGACCAAAGCAGGAGGCATCACAATCTCAGACTTTAGCCTCTACTACAAAGCTGTCATCATGAAGACAGCATCGTATTGGCACAAAAACAGACACATAGACCAATGGAATAGAATAGAAACCCCAGAACTAGACCCACAAACGCATGGCCAGCTCATCTTTGACAAAGCAGGAAAGAACATCCAATGGAAAAAAGACAGTCTCTTTAACAAATGGTGCTGAGAGAACTGGACAGCAACATGCAGAAGGTTGAAACTAGACCACTTTCTCACACCATTCACAAAAATAAACTCAAAATGGATAAAGGACCTGAATGTGAGACAGGAAACCATCAAAACACTAGAGGAGAAAGCAGGAAAAGACCTCTCTGGCCTCAGCCGTAGCAATCTCTTACTCGACACATCCCCAAAGGCAAGGGAATTAAAAACAAAAGTGAATTACTGGGACCTTATGAAGATAAAAAGCTTCTGCACAGCAAAGGAAACAACCAACAAAACTAAAAGGCAACCAACGGAATGGGAAAAGATATTTGCAAATGACATATCGGACAAAGGGCTAGTATCCAAAATCTATAAGAGCTCACCAAACTCCACACCCGAAAAACAAATAACCCAGTGAAGAAATGGGCACAAAACATGAATAGACACTTGTCTAAAGAAGACATCCAGATGGCCAACAGGCACATGAAAAGACGTTCAACGTCGCTCCTCATCAGGGAAATACAAATCAAAACCACACTCAGATATCACCTCACGCCAGTCAGAGTGGCCAAAATAAACAAATCAGGAGACTATAGATACTGGCGAGGATGTGGAGAAACAGGAACCCTCTTGCACTGTTGGTCGGAATGCAAATTGGTGCAGCCACTCTGGACAACAGTGTGGAGGTTCCTCAAAAAATTAAAAATAGACCTATCCTATGACCCAGCAATAGCACTGCTAGGAATTTACTGAAAGGATACAGGAGTACTGATGCATAGGGGCACTTGTACCCCAATGTTTATAGCAGCACTCTCAACAATAGCCAAATTATGGAAAGAGCCTAAATGTCCATCAACTGATGAATGCATAAAGAAATGGTGGTTTATATACACAATGGAGTACTACGTAGCAATGAGAAAGAATGAAATATGGCCTTTTGTAGCAACGTGGATGGAACTGGAGTGTGTTATGCTAAGTGAAATAAGCCATACAGAGAAAGACAGATACCAAAAGTTTTCCACTCTTATATGGATCCTGAGAAACTTAACAGAAACCCATAGGGGAGGGGAAGGAAAAAAAAAAGGAGGTTAGAATGGGAGAGAGCCAAAGCATAAGAGACTGTTAAAAACTGAGAACAAACTGAGGGTTGATGGGGGGTGGGAGGGAGGGCAGGGTGGGTGATGGGTATTGAGGAGGGCACCTTTTGGGATGAGCACTGGGTGTTGTATGGAAACAAATTTGACAATAAACTTCATATATTGAAAAAATATCCTCTATTATTGTATTGATTTCAGTTTTTCCCTTTAGGTATGTTCATAGTTGCTTTATATGTACATAGTTGCATATGTATTTAGAAATGTTACATCTTCATGCTGGATTGACTCCTTATCTGTATGTGGAACTCTTCTATATCTTTCATTACAGTCTTTCTTTTAAAGTCTGTCTGCTAAACAAAGTATAGTTACACCAACTTTCTTTTCCATTTTATGCAAAATTTTTCCATCCCTTAACATTTAGTCTGTGTGTATCTTTACTTCCTAAGTGAGTCTCTTTTAGACAGTATACAGACATGTTTTGTTTTTTATCTATTCAATCACTGTCTTTTGATTGGCAAATTTATCCACTTACATTTAAAATAGTTAATGGAAATATACATATTGCTATTTTGTTCATTATTTGCTGGCTGTTTTTGAAGTTCTCTATTTCTTCTTATCTCTCTCTTTCCTTATGCTTTGATGGCTTTCTTTACTCTTATATTTTGATTTCTTTCTCATTTTCCCTTGTGTATTTACTATAAGTTTTATCTTTGTGGTTACCATGTGGTTTACATATAACATTCTATATATGTAACAGTCTCTTTTAAGTTGAAAGCAAATTAAATTTGAACCCACTCCAAAGATTTACATTTTTATTTCTTCCCCATGTTTTGTGTATTTTTTAAAATTTTTTATTGAACTGTAATTAACATAAAATATTGTATTTCAGGTGCTCAACATATCAATTCAGCAACACTATACATTACTCAGTGCTCACCAAATTAAGTGTAGTCACCATCTGACACCATACAATGTTATTATAATATTATTGACTTATATTACTTATGTTTTACTTTTCATCTCTGTGACTTATTTATTTTATAACTGAAAGTCTGTACATCTTAATCCCTCTTATCTATTTCACCCATTTCCCCACCCACCTCCCTTCTGGCAACCACCACTTTGTTCTCTGTATTTGAGTCTGTTTGTTTTTGTTTGTTTGTTTGTTTTCTTTTGTTTTGTTTTTTAGATTCCACCTATAAGTTAAACCATATGGTATTTGTGCTTCTCTGTCTGAATTATTTCATGTAGCACTCCATCCAAGGATGGGCTCCAAGTCCATCCAGGTTCTTGCAAACGACAAGATCTCATCCTTTTCATGGCTGAGTAATATTCCAGTGTTTGTGTGTTTCTGTGTGTGTGTGTGTGTGTGTGTGTGTGTGTACACACCATATCTTCTTTATCCATTCATCTATCAATAGACGCTTGGATTACTTTCATATTTAGGCTATTATAAATAATGCCACAATAAACAGGGGTGCATATATCTTTTCAAATTAGCATTTTTGTTTTCTTTTGGTAAATGCCCAATAGTTAAATTACTGGATCATGTGGTATTTCTATTTTTTTTTGAGGTATCTCCACTGTTTTCTACAGTGGTTGCACCTGTTTACATTCCCACCAACAATGCATGCAGGTTCCCTTTTCTCCACACCCTCACCAACATTTATTATTTCTTATATTTTTGATACTAGCCATTCTGGCTATGATAACCAAAATGCCCATACTATCCAACACAATCTACAGATTGAAAGCAATCCCTATCAAAATACCAAAAGCATTTTTCACAGAACTAGAACAAATAATCCTAAAATCGTATGAAACCATAAGAAACCTGGAATAGCCTAAATACTCTTGAGAAAGAACAAAGCTAGAGATATCCAAATCCTAGATTTCAAGATATACAACAAAGCTATAGTAATAAAAATAGTATGGTACTAGTACAAAAATAGGCACATTGACCAATCCACACCTATATGGCCAATTAATCTATGATGAAAGAGGCACAAATGTCTTTTCCACATTGTATAGTCTTTTCAATAAATAGTGCTGGAAAATTGGACAGCTATATGCAAAAGAATGAAAGCAGACGACTTTCTCACACAATACACAAACATAAACTTAAAATGGATTAAAGACCTACATGTGAAATCTAAAACCATAAAATTCCTTAAAAAAAAAAAAGTAGGCAGTAATCTCTCAGACATCACCTTAATAACCTATTTATGGATATGTCTCCTCAGGAAAGGAAAAAAAATGCAAAAATAAATTATTGGGACTACACCAAAATACTGAATAAAGATTTTTCCAAAGAAGACATGTGAAAACATACTCAGTATCACTCATCATCAGGGAAATGCAAATCAAAACCACAATGTCACTTCACACCAGTCAGAATAGCTAGTATCAAAATACAAGAAATAATACATTTTGGTGAGGCTGTGAAGGAAAGGAAACCCTCATGTGTTGCTGGTTTGTATGTAAATCAGCGCAACCACTGTGGAAAACAGTATGGGGATTCCTCAAAAAAATAAAAATAGAATCCTGGATATTTTTTGTTGGAGTTTATTACTAATTTAATTTCATTACTAGTAATCAGTCTGTTCAAATTTTCTATTTGGAAGGTTAGATGTTTCTAGGAATTTATCCATTTCTTTTAGGTTGTCCAATTTGTTGGCATATAATTTTTCATAATAATCTTTTATAATCATGATGTTGGCTGTTATTTATGCTTTATTTATGATTTTATTTATTTGCATCCTCTCTCTTTTTTCTTTGATGACTCTGGCTAAAGTTTTACCAATTTTGATTCTTTTTTCAAAGAACTAGTTCTTGGTTTCATTGATCATGTCTATTGTTTAGTGTTTATTTCACTTATTTCTGCTCTAATATTTATTATTTTCTTTCTTATACTAGCTTTGGGATTTGTTTGTTTTTGTTTTAGCTCCATTCGGTTTAATGTTAAGCTGTTTATTTGAGATTTTTCTTGTATCTTGAGGTAGGCCTGTATCACTATAAACTTCCTTCTTAGAACTGCTTCTGCTCTGTCCCAAAGATTACAGACCAGTATAATATCATTTTTGTTTGTCTCCATATATTTTTTATTTATTTTTCCATTTCTTGGTTGACCCATTCATTGTTTGATAATATGTTATTTAGCCTCCATGTATTTGTGATTTTTCCAGATTTTTTCTTGTAATTGATTTTTAATTTCATATAATTTTAGTCAGAAAAGATGCTTGATATGATTTGAATCTTCTTAAATTTATTGAGACTTGTTTTGTTATCTAGCATGCGATCTATCCTGGAGAATGTTTTGTATGTGCTTGAAAAGAATTTATATTCTGCTGTTTGGGAATGGAATGCTCTGTGTATATCTTTGAGGTCTATCTGGTCTAATGTTTCATTCAAAGCCACTGTGTCCTTGTTGATTTTTCTATCTGGATGGTCTATCTTTTTATGTAAGTGGCATGTTTGAGTTTCCTACCATTACTGTATTACTGTCAATTTTTCCTTCATGTCTGTTAATATTTGCTTTATGTATTTAGCTGCTCCTATGTTTGGTGTATAGATATTTACAGTTAAATTGTTCCTTTTATCATTATGTAGTTCCCTTCTTTATCTCCTCCTACAGTCTTTGTTTTAAAGTCTATTTCGTCTGATATTACTACCCGAGCTTTTTTTTCATTCCATTTGCATGATATATGTTTTTCCATTCCTTCACTTTGTAAGAAGCATATAGAGAGGTCTTAGTTTTTTATCCATTCAGTCACCCTACATCTTTTATTTGGAGCATTTAGTCCATTTACATTTTAAGTAATTATTGATAAGTATGTACTTACTGCCATTTTGTTAATACTTTCTAGTTGTTTTTGTAGTCCTTTGATCCTTTCTTCTTCTTTTGCTCTTTTCCCTATAGGTTGATGGCTTTCTTTAGTGTTATGCCTAGATTCCTTTCATTTTATTTTTTGTGTATTAAGGTTTTTGATTTGTGATTATCACTGGATTCACATATCACATTTTATGTGTTTAAAAGTCTATATTAAGTTGAATGCATTCTGAAAGCACTAAATTTTTATTTCCCCCTCCATGTTTTATATATATGATGCCATATTTTATACCTTTTAATTTTGTATATCCCTGATTTTTTTTTACAGAATAATTGATTTTACTACTTTTGTGTTTTAAACTCCATATTGGCTTTATAAGTGATTAATCTACCACCTTTACTATATGTTTGCTTTTATCAGTGAAATTTTTTCTTTCATAATTTTTTTCTATTTATGGGCTTTCTTTCCACTTAAAGAATCTTTTTAACATTTCTTATAAGGTTGGTTTAATGGTATGAACTCCTTTAACTTTTGTTTGGGAAATTCTTTATCTCTCTTATTCTGAAAAATAACTTTTTTGCTGTTTTTTTTTCCTTTCAGCACTTTGAATAAATCATGCCACTCCCTCTAGTCTGCACAAGTTCTGCTGAAAAATCAGGTGATATGGGTTTCCCTTATATGTAACTGCTTTCTCTTGCTGCTTTTAAAGTTCTCTCTTTATCATTACTTTTTATCACTTTAATTTTTATGCATCTTGATGTGGAACAACCTTAGTTTTATCTTGCTCAAGACTCTCTGTGCTTCCTGAATCTGGATGTTCATTTCCTTTCGCCAGATTAGGGAAGTATTCAGCTATTATTTCTTCAAATAAACTTTTTGACCCCTTCTCATTTTCTGTTTTCTTCCTGGGATCCCTGTAATGTGAATATTAATATGCTTAATGATCTCCCTGAGTTCCCTTAACCTATTCTCTTTTTTGCTCTTCAGCCTGTTTTTTTCCATTACTTTGTCTTCCATATCACTGATCCATCCTTTTACAACCTCTAATCTTCTGTTGGTTGCCCCTAGTTGCTGATTTTTTTTTTTAATTTCAGTTGCTGAATTATTCTGACTGGTTCTTTTTAAATGTATTTTCTGTCTCTTTGTTGAAGTTGTCACTGAGTTCATCCACTCTTTTCTCAAGTCCAGTGAGTATCTTTATGATCATTACTTTGAATTATTTGCCAGGCATATTGCTTATCTCCATTTCATTTAGCTCTTTTACTGTGATTTTTGTCTTGTTCTTTCATTCAGGACACATTCCTCTGCCTCCTCATTTTGTCTAATTCTCTGTATTTTCTTGTATGTATTAAGAAGGTCAGCTACATTTTCTGGACTTGGAAATAGTGGCCTTATGAAGAAGTCCTGTGGTACCCTGTAGCACAATCCCCTCTGGTAACCAGAACCAGGGCCTCCAGTGGTATCCCCCGTGTATGGGCTGTGTGTGCCCTACTGTTATGGCTAAACTGTAATTGCTTGCCTGCAGCCCAGCCAACTGCAAGGATCCACTTTTCCTGCTTGGGCACCTTTTCCAGTGTTTGGTCCCTGAACTGTTGAAAAGCCTGTCCTGTTTGAGAATACAAGAGGCTTTTTGATGGGTGGGGCTGGCAGTCAGACTAACTCTCTCCAATTAACCTCCCTGCCACAGTTGTGGGAGTGTCAAAGGCCAAAGTCTGCTCCCTGAGTGACCTGCAAAGAGGCTGGGCTGCTGGAATGGCAGGTACACTGGTGCATGGGGTTATCTGCTCCCTTTTCCCTGGATAAGAATCACTTTGGATTGGTGCCAGTACCAATCTGGGGCTGCCTACAGGGTGTACTGGGGCCGGAAACACTTTGAAAGAATGCCTGTTGAGGTGAGCATGTTGGATGATGTGGCTCTGCAGTGGAACAGCAGAGCAGGGCCTGCAGTGCTGGCTAAGTAGATGGAGACTATTAATGCTGGCTCCAACAAAAATCTAGCTACCTTCCTTGGGCAGGGGAAGGGGGCACAGAAATGGCATCTGCCAGCACTTTTGTTCTTGGAGAAATCTAAAGCCCCTCCATTCCATGGTCTAAGATTAGTCAATAAGTCTTTTTGATGTATACATAGTTGTTGCTTCTGTGTTGTGTCTCCAGCTGAGTTATTTATTGTGCTGGTTTTTAAAGGGTGAGAACTCAATTTCCTATGGACCCTCAGTTATCTTGGAGTTAAGACTTGCTGATTTTTTTTAAGTTTATTTATTTATTTTGAAAGCAAAAGAGAGAGAGAGAGTGAGCTCCAACAGGGGCGGGGTAGAGAAAGAGGGAGAGAGAGAGAATCCTGCTCCACATTGTTAGCACAGAGCCTGACAGGGGGCTCAAACTCATGAACTGTGAGATCATGACCTGATCTGAAACCGAGAGTTGGATGCTTAACCAACTGAGCCACCCAGGTGCCCCAAGACTTGCTGATTTTTAAAGCCCCTGAACTTAAGCTCCACTCTTTTACAAAGCCAGTTGTTATGGGGAATTGTCTTTCCATTGCAGGTTTCCAGAGCTAGGGGTGCCTGGTGTGGTCTGATCCTCTCACTTTTCCTTGTTTGTGATGTCCCTCTCATTGGTGGTTAGTCTCACTGGGGGTTCCTGACCATGTCTCTGCCCCTCTTACCCTTTTCAGGCCTTCTGTCTATAATTAACTGTGTAAAGTCAATTCTTCCAGTTTTCAGAGTTAATTTTACAGATGTAGCTGTTATATCTGTGTGTCCATGGGATCAGATGATCTCAGGATCCTACTCTGCCATATTCCTATTCTCCCCCATATTTTATACTTTTGATAACCTTATACATCTTTTTATTTTATATATCCCTTAACTAATTATCATAATTTTAGTTAATTGCACTACTTTTGTCTTTTGGCCTTCATACCTGGTTGATCCACTACCTTTACCATATATTTACCTATTCCAGTAAGATTAGTATTTTCATGTTTTCTTATTAATTAGTGTCTTTTCTTTGCAGCTTAGAGAAATCCCTTTAACATTTCTTATACAGCTGGTGATGAACTCCTTTACCTTTTGCTTATCTGGACAACTCTTAAAACTCCTCTTCAAGATTATTTTTTTTTTAACGTTTATTTATTTTTGGGACAGAGAGAGACAGAGCATGAACGGGGGAAGGGCAGAGAGAGAGGGAAACACAGAATCAGAAACAGGCTCCAGGCTCTGAGCCATCAGCCCAGAGCCCGACGCGGGGCTCGAACTCACAGACCGCAAGATCGTGACCTGGCTGAAGTCGGACGCTTAACCGACTGCGCCACCCAGGCGCCCCTTAAAACTCCTCTTCAATTGTGAATAGTAAACTTGCCTGGTAGAGAATTTCTTGATTAATTTTTCTTTTCAGCACTTTGAATGTGTTCCCACTCCTTTCTGGCCTTTAAAGTTTCTGAAAAATCTGTTGATTGCTTTACAGGGTTCCCCTTGTATATAATAATTTTTTTCTCTAGTTACATTTAAGATTCTCCCTTTATCCTTAAATTTTATCATTTTAATTATATTATGTTTTGGCATGGTTCTGTATGGGTTCATCTTAGTTAGGACTGTCTGGGAATCTTGGACCTGGATGCTCTTTCCCTCCCAAGACTAGGAAAGTTTTCAGTCATTATCTTTTCAAATAATTTTTCTGGCTTTTCTCTCTCTTCTTCTTCTGGGACACCATTTCAATGTGAGTTCCCTTAAAGTATCCTACTTTTTAAAATTCTTTTTCCATTTTGCTGCTCTCTCTGGTTGAGATCCAGTTCTTTGTCTTCCAGCTTGCTGATTATTACTTCCACTTCATTATTCTGCTGTTGAACCCCTCTAGTGCATTTTTCAGTTCAGTTATAACTTAGGTTTAGTACTCATATTTTCCACCTCTTTATTGCAGTTCTCACTGTGTTCATCCATTTTTCTTCCAAGTTTGGAATGCTCATGACCATTATTTTGAACTCTTTAGCAGATAGGTTGCCTATCTCCTTTTCATTAAGGTCTTGGGAATTTGTTTTGTTCTTTGGTTTGGAAGAGGTTCCCCTGTCTCCTCACTTCACCTGACTCTGTGTGTTTGTCTATATATGTCAGGTGAAGCAGCTACCTCTCTGTCTTGAAGGAGTGATGTTGTGTTGGAGATGGTCTATGGGTCCTGAAGCACAATGTGCCCTGGCCTTCAGAGCCAGGCAGTCAAGTGGCATCCCTCATGTGGACTGGGTATGCACACGAGCTCCAGCAGGGATATGGCTATGGGATGGGTGGGCTGTGAGGCCCTCATCCTGTCCGGCTGTGGTTTGGCTACTGTGTGAGAAGGGTGGAGGCCCATGCACTCACCTAGCCCAGTAGTGGTGTGGCTGATACATGTGCAGGATATGGAACATGCCTAATGAGGCTAGCAGAATACAGGGAGGGAGGGCACTAAAAATGGTACATGTTATTTACCTCACCAGCAAGTTAAAATGAGGTTGCAGGGGTGCTGGGTGGCTCAGTCAGTTGACTGTACAACTCGATTTTGGCTCAGGTCATGATCCCAGGATCGTGGAATTGAGCCCCAGTGTGGAGTCAGGCTCCACACTGAACATAGAGCCTACTTAAGAAAGAATCTCTCTCTCCCTCTGCCCCTCTCTCCCCACTCATGCGTTCTCTCTCTCTCTCTCAAATAAAAAAAAAATGAGGTTGTACCAATGGAATGGGAAAAGATATTTGTAAATGACATATCAGAGAAAGGGCTAATATCCGAAATCTATAAAGAACTCACCAAACTCCACACCCAAAAAACAAATAATCCAGTGAAGAAATGGGCAGAAGACATGAATAGACACTTTTCTAAAGAAGACATCCAGATGGCCAACAGGCACATGAAAAGATGCTCAACATCACTCCTCATCAGGGAATTACAAATCAAAACCACATTCAGATACCACCTCATGCCAGTCAGAGTAGCTAAAATGAACAAATCAGGAGACTATAGATGCTGAAGAGGATGTGGAGAAACGGGAACCCTCTTGCACTGTTGGTGGGAATGCAAACTGGGGCAGCCACTCTGAAAATTGTGTGGAGGTTCCTCAAAAAATTAAAAATAGATCTACCTTGTGACCCAGCAATAGCACTGCTAGGAATTTACCCAACAGATACAGGAGTACTGATGCATAGGGGCACTTGTACCCCAATGTTTATAGCAGCACTTTCAACAATAGTCAAATGATGGAAAGAGCCTAAATGTCCATCAACTGACGAATGGATAAAGAAGATGTAGTTTATATATACAATGGAATACTACTTGGCAATGAGAAAGAATGAAATTTGGCCATTTGTAGCAACATGGATGGAAATGAAGAGTGTTATGCTAAGTGAAATAAGTCAGGCAGAGAAAGGCAGATACCATATGTTTTCACTCATATGTGGATTCTGAGAAACTCAACAGAAGACCATGGGTGAGGGGAAGGGGGGAAAAAGTTACAGAGAGAGAAGGAGGCAAACCATAAGAGACCCTTGAATACTGAGAACAAACTGAGGGTTGATGGGGGTATGGAGGAGGGGAAAGTGGGTGATGGGCATTGAGGAGGGCACCTGTTGGTATGAGCACTAGGTGTTATATGGAAACCAATTTGACAATAAATTTCATTAAAAAAATAAAATAAAATAAAATAAAGTAAATGAGGTTGCAGAAATAGTACTGACTAGTCCTTTTGTCCCTGGATAATAAAATCAATTCAGGTTTCTGTCTCTCTAGCAACCACTTTAGGTTTAGTAAGTAGATCTTCTTCTCTTATACTCTAGGTACTTTTCAAATTGTTACTTTTGCAATGAATCTCAAGATAAGTGCATCTATGCACAAGCCTCCAGTCCCTACAGTTCTATGGTTACCCTGGACTTAATCTCTATTGATTTTCAAAAACAGACATTTGGGGGGTTCATTTTTCCAATGCTGGGCTCAAGGGTCAGGATGTTTGATATCAGGTGCTATACCTTCACTCATAAAGAAAAAATTACATATTTGAAAACCACTTCCCAATTGTGGGTAACCACACCTGGGATGGGATTTCAGGTGATACAAGTCTCTGCCTCTCTTATTCATTTCCATTTGTCTTTTTTATCTTTGTAGCGGAGGTGCTGTTCATCTAGCTCTCAGGTCCTTTACAGAGGAAAGTTATTCCATATGTATTTTCAGATTTGTTGTATCCAGGAGAAAGAGGAGAGTTCAGGGTCATTCTATTCCAGTGTCTTGAACCCCCCCACTCATAAGAGTACTTTACACATTGTAGATGCTAAGCTCTACAGTTAAGTAGAGCTCTACAGTTAAGCTCTAAGTTAAGTATATTTTTTTGCAAATATTTTCCCAAGGTTTATGGTTGGTTTTGCTTCAGTTCTTGGTGTCTTTTGATATGCAGTTCTTTGGGGTTTTTTTTAGTTTATTTATTTTGGAGTGAGTGAGTGAGAGAGAGAACATGAGTGGGGGTGCGGCAGAGAGAGGGAAAGAGAGAATCCCAAGGAGGCTTCTTTCTGTCACAAACCATGAGATCATGACCTGAGCCAAAATTGAGTCAGCCGCTTAACTGACTGAGCCACCCAGAAGCCACCAATACACAGATTTTTAATTATATTTTAATGTAGTCAAATTTATCAACCTTCTGACATATTTTGTGCTTTCATCTTGTATAAGAAATATTTTGTCACCATTCCTAATATTGTAAAAATATTATTTTATATTTCCCTCTAACATTGTTCCCAATACCTTCATAATAATCCCATTTTCTACTTAAATTAGCCAGTGATGTCTCAACTGACACAGAGTTCCTTCAGGAAAGTGCTATGATAGTTTTACTTTTATTGAAGAATAAACCTTCTCTACTTGGAAAAGTCATCCTCACAGAACTTCAGGAGGGTTACTCATGGTATGAGGAGTGAGGAAGAGGACACGCCAGCCAGATCATTCACATCAACCCTGACAGAGCGCTAGCATGTACCACAGCTGTACCATCCTTAAGCTCTTATAATTACCAGATGCCATCAGCCAGGAGGAAAAATAGTTTCTTCCCATTAGGGAGTTCTGGATGCATAAGGAAAGGGATAATATCTACTGAGTTCAGCTTTCCCAAATCTACCAGACTGTGTTTGGGAAACTATTTCACCAATGATAACAGGTAAGGGCCCACTTATTTTAATGTCTCAACAGGAGCTGCTTGAATTTCCCCAGTTAGTATTCTTCAGTCATGATTCAAGGTGCTCCCTATTTTATTTCCTGACTCATCTTTTGGAGGTCATACTCAGTTCTTAATGTTCAGCTAGTCTGCTTACTCCTCTTTAAATAAATAGATAATTAGAAGAAGAGATGGAATCTTTACTTAGTCTCCAGGACAGACTCCAACAGAAGCAAAAGCAGACCAGAACAGGTTCTAGAGGTGCTGAAATGTCAGCTGTAACTATTACCTTAGATTGAGAACTATAACTATATTTTTGAAATCTCCTTTTGAAGTTCCTTGAAAATATATACTCCTTAATCTTTAACTGTCTCATTTCTATTTTCTTCTTGCATAATCCTACTGCCTTACATTTACAGCATTTTAAACTTGTTATCCCAAGTGATTTTAGTGTTACTATCAAAATTATTGTGCAACGTTATTTTGATTAGATTATTCTTCAAAAAGGAAATTATTTTTCATCCACTGTTTCTTACTTCTATTGCTTAAATAATTAGAATAGGTCTCAGTTACATAGTTTAGAAGTGCATACATTGGAAAAGGCGACTTTGACTAAAAGAAAAAAATTCCTTTAAATCATCTTCTCTCCTAACATTCTGCTAATTATAATATGCTTTATTTTATTTCTCTGTGTAATGAAATAAATTGCATTTTTGTTTTGTATTTGAGTAGACCATGTACAAGAACAATATTTTAAATAATCACAGACAGTTTGTGGTTTTTGTTTTGAACTTTTCCTGCAGCATGAATTGAGGGGTGATGCAACATTTTCTCTAATTGGCCCTTGTATGAAATTCTAACACTGGACTCAAAATTCTATCCCAGCTCTGGATTTCTGGTAAGGTCATGTGAGGTTCTCAGACTCAGATAATGGTTAGTTATAGTCATAAACAGTCATTGAAAACTTGGCAAGAAGTTGGTATTAGAGAACTTCAGGCAAAATTGAGTCCCAGAGGACAGGGCCCCCCCCCCACCCCATCTGCTAGGCACATCCCTCTGCAGCTCAGCAACACTAAAACTTCAAACCCAATCAGACCTAGAAGACTGCATACAGTTTTTTAATTTTCAAGGAACAATCGCTATTTCCAGAAAATAATCTCCTTCCCTAGAAAAAAGCTGGTAATTTGAATGGAAGTTCTTGCAATTCCACTACAAGGGTGTTTCTGTTGCTAAAGCATTCTTGTCTCCTGAGAGATGCTATGCCTCATTTCCTGCTGGCCAGAACAACTTAGCCAGTGACCTATTCGGAACCCTACAGAAATGCCCCAAGGCAGGCCAAGTTTATATTTAAGCTGCCTTATTGCCTTTATAAGCTCCCTCCTCCTCTTTTCCTGTATTCTCCTAGCATTCTGAGCCCTTATACTGTTCCCTGACTGCCCAGCCATTTCTTTTGCTATTTATACAAGCCTGAACTCTCCACACACAAAAAATCTTCTTCATGAAATTTGCTTGCCTTGTTCCCATGATTATATACTCACTGAGCAGTGCTGAAGATGAGGGTGTGAAGCAGTGTAGAAATAGTATGTATTCTAAAGCACAGAGATCCAGAGTAAACTACTCCAGCTATAACCCTAGTATCATGAGGAGTTGGTGGGGAACAAACAAAAACTAAAATTACAGAGCATGCCTGAATATAGGGTGGAGCAAAACTACCCTAAACAGTGAGTAACTGTTTTCTAAAGAACAGAGATTTTATTTTGTTTATTATACTATGGGAACCTGAAGGATTTGTATTCCTTTATGTGAAAGTTCCAGAGTCCCTAAGGCATAGAGATGTCAGGAATAAAGTACATTCTACAGTGACAAAAACAGAAGGGACAGAGGGCTAAGGAAGATGTGGGTCTCTCTTCCACCTGTCTTCATCTGTCTGGTTTCTACGAAACACTGCTCCAGAGTCAGCGTAGTGTGATTGTGTTCCAAAAGCTCTTCCTTGTTTTATCTTCCCCTGCCTTCAACTAGAATTCAATTTGATTCCTTCAGCATGCCTCTGAAATAGATTTTACTATGTGGTCCTCTCATCACCAATAAATTTCTCTCTCTCACCATAATGCAAATGTCACATGAAAATGGTGTGTTTTCAATGGAGTACTACGTAGCAATGAGAAAGAATGAAATATGGCCCTTTGTAGCAACATGGATGGAACTGGAAAGTGTTATGCTAAGTGAAGTAAGCCATACAGAGAAAGACAGATACCATATGTTTTCACTCTTATGTGGACCCTGAGAAACTTAACAGGAACGCATGGGGGAGGGGAAGGAAAAAAAAGAGAGGTTAGAATGGGAGAGAGCCAAAGCATAAGAGACTTTTAAAAACTGAGAACAAACTGAGGGCTGATGGAGGGTGAGAGGGAGGGGAGGGTGGGTGATGGGTATTGAAGAGGGCATCTTTTGGGATGAGCAGTGGGTGTTTATGAAAACCAATTTGACAATAAACTTCATATATTTTTTTAAAAAAGAAAAAAAAGAAAATGGTGTGTCTTATTTTGACGTGTTCTCACAGGGCTCAGCATAAACATGGCATGATGTAGGTAACAACAAATCTTCACCCAAAGAGTGGGATAAAGAGGCAATCTTGAGGCTGTAAACCAATTCCTCGGGGAGCTGGTAAACAATTTCCATAACTTTCATGAAAGTTTGCTTTTTTTTAAGTTTATGTATTTATTTTGAGAGAGAGAGCAAGTGGGAGAAGGGACAGAGAGAGAGAGGGAGAGAGAGAATCCCAAGCAGGCTCCAAACTATCAGTGTGGAACCCTATGCAGGGCTCAAACTCATGAACCTTAAGATCATGACCTGAGCTGAAGTCAGATGCTTAACTGACTGAGTCACCCAGGCACCCCTCATGAATATGTTTTATTATGAAGTGAGGCTGTATATTTTCAGGAGCTAAAGGGTTTAGAGAAATTTTTTAGTAGCTCTTGCCATTGAAGTTCAAAGAGACTGAATGTCAATTTCAATGAAGCATAAAGGTTAGTGCATGCTGCACCATACCAGGAATAATGACAACCCACGGACCAGCTTTGATCATCCATTAGTGCCTTGTATTTACCTGATTAACATGACTATATAATTCTGACACCAAGTCTATGTTAACTTACTATGGGTGGAAAAAATCAACATCTATCAAGCAAACAAGATGCCAGATATTTTGCTGAATATTTTAATTAGCTTTCTCATTTAGTTCTTATAACAAATAGGAGGTATGAGTTTGCAGATGAAGAAAGTGAAGCTCTGAGGAGTGAAATTACCAACCATGTACCCAGCAAATAATAGGTGTATTTTAGAGCCATGTCTGCTAAATTCTTTTTACCTGCAACATTAATAGTAATAGTACTAATAGTAACAGCAAATGTTTATACAATGTACTCATTCTGTATTCTAAGTATTAGATATACACTCTTTGAGATGACATCTCACCAGCCTTCACCCCCCCCCCCCCACCCCACCACACACACCAAGATCAACAGTTATCCACAAATAAAGCAGCTCTGGGGGAGTTCTGGAGTTCACTTGGGAAACTTTAGCAACACAGTCGGAGGGAAAAAA
Organism: Prionailurus viverrinus; assembly: GCF_022837055.1. NCBI lineage: Eukaryota > Metazoa > Chordata > Mammalia > Carnivora > Felidae > Prionailurus > Prionailurus viverrinus. Next base: position 21,089,656 of record NC_062571.1, on the reverse strand, counting down.
GCTGAGGATAAGCACAGAAGAAAAGAAGAAAGACAGCTTCATTTTGCCTGCATTGTTATTGCATCCCCCAAGATGGCATTGCTCAAAGCCAAGAAGGAACTTCCCAGCAAGAAAGAGTTCCCCTTGCCAAGGAAGTAAGAGCATGGTGAGCAACCTTCCTCAGCTTTTCTAGGCCCCAATTCATCCCACCTGGACTGGCAAAGATGAGATATACGGAGCCAGCCAGAACAAGGAAGAGAATCAGGAGTTACCAATAACAGCCACACAGTGGGAGCCATCTTGTAAACAGATTGACCGCTCTGCAGACACACCTTGCAGATTTTACTACTGAAGAAACTAATGGCCAGCACAGCTGATGTGGACCCCCTACAGATTTCACTATCTTTTGCCTCACAGATATTCACATACATTGATACCAGCTTCATGATTACTTCTCCACTCCTTCCCTCCTGCTCCCATTAGAGTCCAGGAATAGTTCTTGCAGCCAGCGCAAGCCTCTGTGTCTCTGCAAATGCAAATGCTAGCTTAGACTCAATAGTTGAACCTACTACTATACATGTGCTTGGGACTCATGCCTCCAGCTATGCACTGCCATGGTGCCGGCATAACAACTGTCACTGACCTCCACTACAATGTGCATACCTGAGGGGAGAGTGTTCAGCCAAGGGAGAGCATGCTGACAACTGCGTGTTGTCCCTGCAACTGCTTGTGGGCCCAGATCAAACTTTATTTTCTGTCACTGGCCAGTACCACCATGTTCACCTGTAGCTAGCCCCTCTAGCTGTGCACCTCAATGCCCCAGCCTAAACCTCCTCACACATCTCCATTGCAGAGAAGATGCCCTATGGGATACTGTCTAGCCATGAGACAGCACATTGACAGCCAAAGCCTCCATAGTGGCCAGTAAGCCCATAGTAGGCCCTGGCCTTTGCTGAGTGTCTTGGCCTCCACTACTACATGTGTATCTGCAGCCAGCCCCTGCCACTGGTTGGATACCTATGGCTGCCCCACAACCAAATATGTACATACTGCCACCTCCAGCCATCACCACTTCCTGCTCTGGACTATACCTGGAACCAGAGGTCCTCATTTTTGGTGCCACTGAGAACCACAAAAGCTTGCTCAGCCACTGTAGACTCCCTGAAGTCCTCACCAAGAACCACCCAATTATCAATGTTGTGAGCCTCAACAGACTGAGAAAAAAGACATCATGCCCCTCCAGATCCAGCGCTGCCACTGCCACCACATATGGCACCCTGCACCATTAGACCTAATATCACAGTATGTTCCAGGATACTCCCACCTGAAAGTGAAAGCTTCCCTGTTCCAAAATCAGTCCATAAAGTCTGGAAGAGGCGACTACTTCTTCAAATTTACAGACACCTATTCCAAGGCTACAGGGATTATGAAGAATCAGGGGGAAAGGATTCCCCCAGAGAAATACAGCAAGCCTCTTGTAATTAGTCCCAAAGAAATGGAAATCTAGTTAGTACTCCCACAAAGAATTCAAAATAATTTTTTACAGATGCTCAGATAACTACAAGAGAACACAAACAATTTAACAATATTAGGAAAACATTACAAGAACAAAATGAGAATTTCAACAAAGAGATTTTTAAAAAACATAAATAACTAAATTGAAATTTTGGTGCTAAATAACAGAATCATTGAACCCAACAATTCAATAGAGAGTTTCAACAGCAGACTTAAAGAATCAGGAAAAAAAATAGTGAACTAGAAGACAGGTCAATTGAAATTATCCAATAAGAGGAACAAAAGGAATGAAAAGGAATGTAGGAAGCCTATGGGACTTGTGTACATTTTTTTTCTTTTAATGGTGTTACATATCACTGGAGTCCCAGAAAGAGAAGAGAGAAAGGAGTAGAAGGCTCATTTTAAGAAAAAATGGCCAACTTCCCAAATGTGGGGAGATATTTGGATATCCAAGTTTACAAAGCTAATATATCACCCTAAGATTTCAATCCACAAGGTTTCAGCCCTCTCCAAAACACATTATAATAAAACTGTCAAAAATTTAGGACAAATAATTTGAAAAGCAAGAGAAAAAAAATCTTTTGTAAAGAAAACCCCTACAAGGCTAAGCTCAAAGTTATCAAAAAGAAGGAAACAATGAAGATCAGAGCAGAAATAGAGAATAGGAAGACAATAGAAAAAGTCAATGAAACTAAGAGTTGTTTTTTTCAAAGAAACAAAATTTACAAACAATTAGCTAGACTAAGAAAAATAGAAATTTAGAAATGAAAGATTAGACATTACAGCTGATGCCACAGAAATACAGGCGATCAAAGAGACTACTGTGAACAATTATAGGTCAATAAATTGGGCAATCTAGATGAAATGGGTAAAATCCTAGAAACACATAATCTACCAAGACTGAATAATGAAACAATAGAAAATTGGAACACACTAATAATGAGTAAAGAGATTAAATCAGTAATCAAAAAACTCCCAACAAAAAAAAGTCCAGGACAAGTTGGCTTCAATGGTGAGTTGCATCAAACATTTAAAGAGTTAATGTCAATCCTTCTAAAACTTACTGAAATTTAAGAGGAGGGAACACTCCCCAACTCATTGTATGAAGCTAGCATTACCCTGATACCAAAGCCAGATAAGGACACTACAAGAAAACTGTGGGCCAACATCCTTGATGAATACAGATATAGAAATTCTCAACAAAATATTAGCAAACTGAATTCAACAGCACATTAAAAGAATCATATACCATGAACAAGCAAGATTTATCCCTGGGATAAAAAAATGTTTCAGAATCCCAAAATCAATCAATGTGATACACATTAGTGGATGAATATGATCATCTCAATAGACATAGAAAAAGCATTTGACAAAATCAATATTATTTCATGATTAAAAAAATCAATAGGTATAGAAAGAATATGGCCTCTTAACAAAGGCCATATGTGACAAATTCACAGCTAACAACATACTCGATGATGAAAGATTAAGACTGAAAGCTTTTCTTTTAAGATTAAGAACAAGACAAGGATGTTCACTCTCATCGCTTTTATTCAACATAGTTTTTGGAAGTCCTAGTAAGATCAATCAAAGAAAAAACATCCAATCAAAGAGGAGGAAGTAAAATTGTTTTTATCTGCAGATGACATGATCTTGTATAGAGAAAATCTTAAATACTCAACCAAAACAAAGCTAGAAGTATGAAATCTGTAAAGTTGAAGTATACAAAATCAACATACCACTTGCATTTCTACACAATAACAATGAAACATCTGAAAAAGAAATAAAGAAAGAAATCCCCATCCATAGTAGCATCAAAATCAATAACATGTTTAGGAATAAATTAAACCAAGGCAGTGAAAGATATGTAGACTGAAAATCATAGAACTTTTTTTAAGTTTATTTATTTATTTTGAGAGTGAGAGAGAAAGCAGGGAAGAGGGGCAGAGGGAGAGAGAGAGAACCCAAGCAGGCTCCACATTCAGCATGGAGCTTGACACAGGGCTCAATCCCACAACTGTGAGATCATGACCTGAGCTGTTATCAAGAATCAGATGCTCAACTGACTGAGTCACTCAGGTGCCCCTGAAAACCATAGAACTTTAATGAAAGAAATTAAAGAAAATGCAACAAATGGACAAATATTCTGTTCTCATGGCTTCAAAGAATTCAGATTGTTAAAATGGCTATACTACACAAACTATCTATAGACTTAACACAATCCCTATAAAAAATTCCGATGGTGTTTTTTTTAAGAAATGGAAAAAAAACTATTCTAAAATTTGTTTAAAAACAAAACACAAGGGGTCCCTGGGTGGCTCTGTCAGTTGAGCATCCGACTTCATCTTGGGTCATGATCTCACAGTCCGTGAATTCGAGCCCCGCATCAGGCTCTGTGCTGACAGCTCAGAACCTGGAGCCTGCTTCAGATTCTGTGTCTCCCTCTCTCTCTCCCCTCCCCCACTCTTGCTCTGTCTCTGTCTCTCTCAAAAATAAAGATTTTTTTAATCTAAAAAACACACACACACACACACAAACCCCTTAATAGAGCAATCCTGAGAAAGAAATACAAAGCTGGAGGTATTATACTTCCTGATTTCAAACTATACTACAAAGCTAGAGTAATCACAACAATATAATACTAGCATAAAAATAGACACATAGACCAATGGAACAGGAGAGATAGACCAGAAATGAGTCCTAACCTATAGGGTCAACTAATACTTATCAAAAGAGCCATGAATACTCAGTGGAGAAAGGATAGTCTTTTCAATAAAGGGTGCTGGGAATACTGGATAACCCACACACAGAAGAATGAAATTGGACCTCTATTGTATACTATTCACAAAAAATTAACTTGAAATGGATTAAAGACTTAAACATAAGACTTGAAACCATAAAATTCCAACCAGAAAACATAGGAAAATCCTCTCTAACATTGATTTTTGGCAGTGATTTTTTTTGGATGTGATGGTAAAAGCACAACAACAAAAGCAAAAATTAATAAGCAGAATACATCAAGTTTCTGCATAGCAAAAGAAACAATTGACAAAATGTAAAAGGTAATTTGCATAATGAGAGAAAATATTAAATATATAAATAACCCATTCAATACAAAAAATTCTGACTTAAAAATTGGTGAGGGAACTAAATAGACATGTTTCCAAAGAAGAAATACAAATGGCAAATGGGTACATGAAAAGATGCTCAACCTCATTAATCATCAAGGAAATGCAAATGAAAACCACAACAAGATACCACCACTTACCTGTCAGAATGGCTATCATTGAGAAGACAAGAAATAACAAAGTGTTGGTGAGGATATGAAGAAAAGGGAACCCTTGTACACTGTTGGGAATTTAAATTGGTATAGCCACTATGGAACACAGTATGAACAATCCTCAAATAATTAAAAATATAGCAACGTATGTTCCAACAATCCTACTTCTGGTATATATTCAAAGGAAGTAAAACAGGATCTCAAAGAACTATCTGTATTCCTATGTTTATTGCAGCATTATTCACAGCCAAGATATAAAAATAACCTCAGTGTCCATCAATGGATAATAAATAAAGAACCTGTGGTGTGTGTGTGTGTGTGTGTGTGTGTAATGAAATAATATTCATTCATGAGAACAAAGGAAATCCTGCCATTTGCTACAACATGAATGGACCTTGAAGGCATTATGTTAAGTAAAACAATAATATTCCATGATATCACTTATGTGGAATCTAAAAAAGCCAAATTCATAGAAATGGAGAGTAGAGTGGTGGTTACCAGGGACTGGGGGTAGGAGAAATGGAGAGATATTGGTCAAATGGTACAAATGGTTTTGTGCCAGTCTAAATCTACCAATAACGAAAGTTGTGGCTGGACTGGCCTTCATGGTTCTTATGATTGTGAGATACCCTTTCTAGTAACCATCAGGAACTTTTGGAGAAAAAAAGTTTATTACTCACCAGGCCTGGGAAGCACACAGCACACCTAGGACCACACAGCAAGGAACAGGTACAGAAAGAGGTTGTGGGCCTGGGGTATTTTATTAGGATTGTGTGTAGAGGCTTAGGGCTTCAAGGACATACTCTGTTGGTGAATTTAAAACCTAGAATAGGAATTGAAAGTGTGGGAAGAGGAAAAAAAACACCCCAAATGATCCATAACAGAAATCACTAAAATATGGGAGCCTGATTGGGGGAAGGGGGGATGGCACAGTCTGGCTCTTTATCTAGTCATGTGGCTGGCAATGTGTTTATTTGAGATAACTGACTTTGAAGTGGATGTCTCTTTGAAGTGGATGCCTCAGCAATCAAAGCTTAAGTAAGACCCTTGTATTACAAAAAAGAAAAACTGTTAGGGCTTAAACTACAGATACAAATTTCCAGTTATAAGATGAATAAATTCTAGAGAATCTAAAGCACAGCATGGTAGTTATTGTTAATAATACTGTATTATATATTTGAAACTTGCTAAGAGAGTAAATCTTAAATGTTTCAATCAAAAAAAGAAATTATAATTATGTGACATGATGGAGGTGTTAGCTAACACTTAGTGGTAGTCATTTTGCAATATATAAGTGCATCAAATCAACACATTGAATACCTTAAATTTACACAATGTTATATCAGGTTCATTTCAAGAAAACTGGAAAAAAATGAAATTAATTTTTTTATTAGTTTTTAAGAGAGAGAGCACACATGCACAAAAGTGGGGGAGGGGCAGAGAGAGAGATGGAGACACAGAATCTGAAGCAGACTCCAGGCTCTGAGATGTCAGTGCAGAGCCTGACATGAGGCTCAAACCCAGGAACCATGAGATCATGACCTGAGCCCAAGCCAGATGCTTAACCAACTGATCCACCCAGGTGCCCCCAAATTAAAAATTTTTAGTTAAAAAATCACTTTATATATATTCACTCACTTTATTCTCACAGCAACTTTATGAAAAAGGCACTATTATTATGAAAAAGACACTATCCGCATTTTACAGGTAAGGAAACTAAGTTCAGAGAGTTTGAGTAAATTGCCCATGGTCATACAATTAAAGGGGAAGAGTTAGGATTCAAACCCAGGAAGTGTGACTCTAGGCACTATATTCTCAATACATTCTACTGTTCTATTTTCAAATATTCTGAAACTAAGTGCTTTTCAGGACTTTGGACTTCCTAGACAGAGACTCTCACAAAGTCCAAAATAGCATTGGTAAGTTTCTCATGGGAAACATGCCTGAACAGAGTCCTAGGGATAAGAGAGGTGATAAACCTGAAAACTGAATGAGAAGATGCTGAAATGTCTTGCAGTATTATAATTGCATTACCCACTCCTACTGTGAAATCTCACTTCATCCCAATATCTCCTGCTGGAACTCCAGAGGTTAAGGACAGGCACCTGGAGAAGCCTCAAAGGACCTGGGAAAATCTGGTCTCCACTGTTGAGGCAGTCTCTACTTCCAGCATGAGCACCTATCGCACTGCTCTACTTGTTGCTTCCCTGATATAGTCTGAAAAGTGGGAAAAACATAAAATCTACAAACACCAAAAACAAATTTCATAGGGAGAAGAGAAGTTCATATATAAATAACTCACTTGGCTCTCTTATTTTCCTAAAATATATCTCATGAAGAATTCAGCTATCTCTAAAGGGCCACTGTGGGAAGAATGTGAGTCAAGACTTTCAGAAGCCAAGTAAAGTGATCAACCATCTTGGTCTGCCAGGGACTGGGGAACTTCTAAAGACAGGATCTTCAGGGCTAAAACCAGGACAGTTCATCACTCTCCACTCGTGTTAAGGTTAGCAAGAACCCTTGGGATTTTTCTTCATTCCAGTGTATCCATTCATGCCATGCTGTGTTGTGCATGGCTACAGAGGCATCTGGTCATGCAAATGTGTTCTGACTGAGCATTTTATTTTGACTCCCACTTCAGCTCTTACTGCTATAACCCCGACACCCATTTCCTCAGATTGGCTGCTTAATTCACTGACCTGGTCTGCTCAAATCAGAAAGGATTATTTTCACTAGTTGGTGCCTCACAGAGAAGAGGTAGAACTTTCTGGTTTATTTAAAATTTAACCCCATCCCTTTGACCTACTTTCTGCTGCTTTTGACCTGGGATAAGCTGCTTTTGACCTGGGATAGAGATGCCAGACATGAATAAGATGCATCTTACCATTAAAAAAAATGTCAGTTACAGGGGTACCTGGGTGGCTCAGTTGGTTAAATGTCCAATTTAGGCTCAGGTCATGATCTCACAGTTCATGGGTTCAAGCCCCACATGGGGCTCTGTACAGACAGCTCAGAGACTGGAGCCTGATTTGGATTCTGTGTCTCCCTCTCCATCTGCCCCTCTCCCACTCATGCTCTGTGTCTCTCAAAAATAAATAAAAAACATTTTTTAAATTTTTAAAAAAAAATTGTCAGTTACAAAGCAGTACCTAGAACTGCCCCAGTGAAGAGTTTTGACTGATTGTTTTACATTGTTTCTCAATCCCTTACATAATTAGCTTCTCAAAAGTATGTGTCTTACAAGCGGAATCACCCACTGTTCCCTGGGAAACCTGAAGATGAGGTATCTTTGTGCATGAGCATTTAAAGTACACTCCATCCCATTTAAAAATCCTCATTATAAGCAAGGCTAAGCATGTGGTGAGAGGCACAGTCCCTGCCTTTAATAGATGCCGTGGTCTAATTAGAAAACTGCACATATGTGAACACACACACACACATACACACACAATCTTGCAAACCACAAGGACTACAGATGTCAGGAGCTGTTAGTACAGGAACTCATTTCTGAACCACAGGGGAGGGGAAGAACCAGATGTGAGTTCAAGCACCAAAGTTCCTGGCAACTGCAGCTGTTCTCATCCAAATTGACCTTCTGACTTTTTGTCTCCTACACTCTGAAAGGCATCTGGGTACCCTGGTTGTCCCATATGGAGGAAAAGCTGAGTTAGCCTTCAAAGGTGCATGTAGTCCCCCACCTAATCTTCTACTCTGCTCACAGCCACCCATGCAGTTCAGCCCCAGGGACCTTGCTTCTCTTCTCTCTGGCAGAAGTGCCTGCTAGAGGTCTGTAATATCTGATTAGATCAAAAGGATCCATTCCTGAACAGATGGCCACCACTCACAGTGGACTTCATATCTGGCCAAGATAGGGCATTATCTATCTAACGAGCAATATAGCAAATGAGGTTGAACATGCAAGCGGCACTCTTCATTTCAACATCCCAGCTGTTGGCTCTCAGGCCATGGGATATCAATCAGGCTGAGCTGAGCCTCACTGTAAGGTATTGGCATTGGAAGAGCCTCTAAGAGACCAACCAGGGAACCAGATGGAGTGAGATAGCATTACACACATTTAGTTTGTGAAGGTTCAAAATCTCTGATGAACAAGCGGCTGGCTGGCCAACTCCCATCAGGGAGAAGCCATTATAGAGTGAATGTCTAGGGTATAGCCATTTATATGCTGATGAGAACAGTGTTTGTTCATTTTTATAGTCTACTGAAGTGGTTCTCAAATTTTAGCTTTTAGAGGATCATGTAGAAAGATTTTTAAATACAGAATAGGTCCAGGTGGCACCAGAGAATTTGAATATCCAACAAGTTCCCAGGTGGGGACCACAGGTTCAGGGACCATACTTAAGAGGATTATATAGGAAATAATCCTATATAACAAATATAATACTATACTTTTTACATATAATGAGTACCTTCTTCAGGTCCAACCCATATAGAAATTGTTGTGAAATGACATATACCAATATGCCCAGATATTTGTTTGAAAAAAGAGGTATGGAAATTTACAAGTAACAATCAGCCAACTACCAAGTATTTATTGAGCACTTGCCATGTGCAAAACTATATACTAAATTCTGTAACGATTAAAAAGAATTGTCAAATTTGATAGGAATCTAAATCTGAACAGCCTTTCTTTTAAAATTTTTTTTTTCTTTTTCAACATTTATTTATTTTTGGGACAGAGAGATACACAGCATGAACGGGGGAGGGGCAGAGAGAGAGGGAGACACAGAATCGGAAACAGGCTCCAGGCTCTGAGCCATCAGCCCAGAGCCTGACGCGGGGCTCGAACTCACAGGCCGCGAGATCGTGACCTGGCTGAAGTCGGACGCTTAACCGACTGCGCCACCCAGGCGCCCCTGAACAGCCTTTCTTGAAGTCATTTAGTCCTTAGAGTTAACTTTAAAGCTGCCATTCTTTCACCAAGCTATTCCATGTCTAGGAATTTAGTCCAAGAAAATAAAGATTTTTTTTAGATTTTTTTAAAGTTTATTTATTTATTTTTGAGAGAGAGAGAGAGAGCATGAGAGGGAGAGAGATAGAGGGAGACAGAATTCCAAGCAGGTTCTGTGTCTACAGCACAGATGTGGGCTCAAACTAACAGAACTGTGAGATCATGACCTGAGCCGAAATCAACAGCTGGATGCTTAATGAACTGACCCACCCGAGTGCCCCAAGAAAATAAAGATACTAGACTAAGGAAATTTTTTTAAAAAGCTTTTTTAAAGTAAAAAGGTAGAAGTATAAGTGATCAATAAATATAAATGTAAATGACAGATATATTTGGTTTTCTCTACTACTACTACTTACCACTACACACATTCTTCCCATATTTCTCTAGCCCAGTGGTTCTAAAAATATCTGGAGGCATTTTTAATTGTCAAAGCTCAGGAGAAATGTATATAACTGGCAACTAGACAGTAGAGGCCAGGGATATTCCACAATGCACAGGACAGCTCTCACAACAAAGGATCATCTGGCCCAGAGTCAATAGTGCTGATCATGAGAAACAAAGCAGCCTGGAGATTCCTCCTCCACACCCCACCCCTGCTGCCACATTGGCCAGGCTAGTTCCTGTTCTTTTGCCTTTACTTATCTTCCAATATAAGATCCCTCCACCTCCTTTCTGCCTGCCTAAATCTTACCATCTTTCAAGGTCTAGTTCTTATCTTCTATAGGAGGCTTTCAAAATCAGCTAAAATCCTTTAAGTGGTGACATTTTTTAAACAATTAGTGCTCTTACTACTTCATATAAAAAGCAGTGTGAAGATAGAAAGTTCCAGAGTTGAGCAATTCGACAACTCAGTGACTTCTCTCCAATTCTCTTGGTTTTTGTCTCATGATCACAAGATGGCTTCCACAGCATCTCAACATCATGAAAATCTCCAAAGGCAGGAAGCAAAAGAGAGTTTCCCTGTATCTCCATTGCTTGGGGCACAAGAAGGAATTTGACTGGAAGCCTTTCTTTTTTGGTCATGGAGGAAATTCTTTCCTACAAATCTCCAACAGATAAATCGTTATGTTTTACTGGCCACAACCAAAATGATCATTGAGATTATTGTGATGAGCTTTAGTCATTCCTTGGGCCTAGAGGAAGGGCTCATCTTAACTTAGCACATTGAAAAGCATGAGTGTTTTGGTAGAAGGAGACTGGGGCTACTCCTCTAGAATGCAGAGTAGAACTATACTATCTTAGATACTATGCAAAGTAAAATTCAGAATTTATTTGAACTTGTTGATGACGAGAACACATCAAGAAAGATAGGGATTTAAGTTCACCAAATTTTCCTTGCTCCTTTTCCATTGTTCATCATTTAACTGGCTCAGTGAAAGGCACCACAATGGAAACAACAAAGTTAGGTTTGAGTCCTAACCTTGACATTAATAAATAACCTTGGGCGAGTCACTTACTCTCTCTGAATCTCAATTTCTATCACTCCTGGAAGTTTATTATTCTCAAATACAGAAAATGACACCATGCAGAAGCTGGAAGCTGAAAACAAGTGTTCTCCATGGGCTTTGCCTACTTATTTCTCTACCCTTCCTCAGCATTCCCCAGGATGGGAAGCTGTCATGAACCATGATCCTGTCTACTCAGAGTTTATGAGTCCCAACAGCAGAAGCTACAGACTCAACACTGAAGCACTGAATCCTAGAACTCAGGAACATTATACAGAGCAGCTACAAGGGCCTGCCAAGACTAGAAATATTTGGAATTTCTAAGCCACCAAACCCAAGAAAATTACTATATTCAGGACATTGGTATCTTTTTAAAACTTTATCTTTTAGAGTAGCTTTAGGTTTACAAATTGAGAGGAAGGTAGAAAGATTTCCCATATACCCTTTGCCACTACATGTGAATAACCTCCCCCATTATCACTCATCAGAATGGTACATTTGTTACCAAGGATGAACCTGCATTGACACTCATAATTACCCAAGATCCATAGTTTATCTTAGGGTTCACTCTTGGTGTGCATTCTGTGGGTTTTAGACAAATGTATAATGATATACATCCGTCATTATAATATCATACAAGACATTTTTACTGTTCTAAAAATCCTCTGTACTCTATTTATCCCTCTCCCTTCCTCCCAACCCCTTCCAACTCACCTTTTTATTGTCTTCAGAAAGTCACATAGTTGGAATCATAGTTGGAATGATATGCAGCCTTTTCAGATTGGCCTCTTTCACTTAGTAAAATGCATTTAAGATTCCTCCATGTCTATTCATGGCAAGGTAGCTCTTTTTTTTTTTTTAATGAGAACGCAGGATTTATTCTCAACAGCATTCATATAGATCATATGGCAATGCCAACTGTAGTTATGTTGTACATCACATCCATAGTGCCTATTTATCTTCTCAGTGGAAGTTTGTATCTTTTGACAACTTTTCTCCAATTCCCCCTCCTAGCCTCACATCCCAGGTCTAGTAATCACAAATCTGATTTCTTTTTCAAGTTTGGTGGGTTTTTTGTTTTGTTTATCTTGTTTTATATTTTGCATATAAGTGAAATCAAACAGTATTTGTCTTTCTCTGACTTATTCTACTTAGCATAATGTCCTCAAGGTCCATTCATGTTGTCTCAAATGGCAGGATTTCCTTCCTTCTCATGGGTGAATATTATCCCACTGTGTGTGTGGTATATATATTAATATATATATATATATATATATATATATATATATTACACTAATTATTGTCAGTGGTGTAAAATAGCAGGCTAGTTTCATATATATATATATATATATATATATATATATCACACCCATCTATATATATACCACACCTTCTTTATCCATTCATTTGTTGATGGGCACTTAGGTTGTTTCCATATGTTGGCTATTGTAAATAGTACTGCTATGACCATTGGCAGTGCAGGTATTTTTTTCAAGTTAGTGTTTTCATTTCCTTTTAATATATTCTTAGAAGTGGAATTGTAGGATCGCATGGTAGGTCTATTTTTAATTTTTTGAAGATCCTCCATACTATGTTCTATAGTAGCTGTACTATATTACAATCCCACGAACAGTGTACAAGGGTTCACTTTCATCCACATCCTTGACACATTTGTTATCTCTTTATCTTTTTTATTATGGCCACCTAACAGAAATGAGGTGGTATCTCATCATTGTTTTGATTTGCATTTCCCAAATGAGTAGTGATGATGTGAACATCTTTTTATGTACTTATTGATCATGATGTATCTTCTTTGGAAAATGGTCTATTCAAGTTGATTGCTAATATTTAAACTGGATTATTTTGGGGTGTTTTTTTGCTATTGAGTTATATAAGTTTTTAATACATTGTGGATATGAACCCCTTATCAGATATGTGGTTTGCAAACATTTTTTCCCACTCCATAGGTTGTCTTTTCACTTTGCTGATTATTTCTTTTGCTGTGCAGAGGCTTTTTAGTTTGATGTTTTCTCACTTGTTTGTGCTTTTGTTCCTTGTGTTTTAGGTACCATATCTAAAAATAAATCATTTCCAATACCTATGTCAAGGATATTTTTTCCCATATTTTCTTCTAGAAGTTTCATAGTTTCAGGACATATATGTAAGTCTTTAATCCATTTTTAATTAATCACTGTGAGTGGTGTAAAATAGCAGGCTAGTTTCATTCTTTTACATATGAATATGCAATTACAAGCATCATTTATCTTTTCACCATTGAGTATTCTTGGCTCCCTTATTAAATATTACTTGACCATACATACACTTGGTCTCAAACTTCTGATGGTTTGCTTTACTTTTTTTTTTTTGCTTTATGATGTTGCAAAAGTATACATATTCAGTAGAAATGATACTTCAAATTTTGAATTTTGCTTTTTTTCTTGGCCTAGTGGTAAACAGCAAGATACTGCCTCATGATGCTGGAAGGAGGCCACCAGCTGCAGCTCTCAGTAGATAGATGATCATAAGACTAAACAACTGATGCACTTATAACCATTGTGCCCATGCAACCATTCTGTTAATTTACTATCAGTACAGTATTCAATAAATTGCATGAGATATTAAACACTTGATGATGAAATATCCTTTGTGTTACATGATTTTGCCCCACTGTAGGCTAACATAAGTGTTCAGAGATTGAGGTAGGCTAAGCTAAGCAGGTTAGGCATATTAAATGCACTTTCGACCTATATTTTCAAATTTTTATTTTTCAAGTTTTTATTTAAATACTAGTTAGTTGACATATGTGCCAAAATTGGTTTCAGGTGTAGAATTTAATGATTCATCACTTACATATACTACTCAATGCTCATCACAGCAAGTGCCCTTCTTAATACTCATCACCCATCTAGCCCATCCCCTGCCCATATCCCTCCATCAACCCTGTTTTTTCTCTATAATTAAGAGTTTCTTGCGGTTTGTTTCCTTCTCTTTTTCCTCCTTCCCCTATATTTATCTGTTTTGTTTCTTAAATTCCACATATGAAAGAAATAATATGGTATATGACTTTCTCTGACTGTTTTCATTTAGCAAAATATACTCTTGCTCCATCCACATCATTACAAAGGGCAAGATTTCATTCTTTCTGATGGCTGAGTAATTTTCCTGTGTGTGTGTGTGTGTGTGTGTGTGTGTGAAATACCACATCTTTTTTTTTCCATTTCTATTTTTTTTTTGTTTATTTTCAGTTGTTTTTTTTTAATTTATCCAAATTAGTTAGCATATAGTGCAACAATGATTTCAGGAGTAGATTCCTTAGTGTCCCTCCCATAATGCTCAGTTTGTTCTCCATATTTATGAGTCTCTTCTGTTTCGTCCCCCTCAGGATTTTTTTTTTTTGTTTCCCTTCCCTTATGTTGATCTGTTTTGTCTCTTAAAGTCCTCATGAGTGAAGTCATATGATTTTTGTCTTACACTGACTGACTAATTTCACTTAGCATAATACCCTTCAGTTCTATCCACGTAGTTGCAAATGGCAAGATTTCATTCTTTTTGATTGCCGAGTAATACTCCATTGTATATATATATATATATATATATATATATATACTACAATTTCTTTATCCATTCACCCACCGATGGACATTTGGGCTTTTTCCATACTTTGGCTATTGTTGATAGTGCTGCTATAAACATGGGGGTACATGTGTCCCTTCGAAACAGCACACCTGTATCCCATGGATAAATGCCTAGTAGTGCAATTGCTGGGTCATAGGGTAATTCTATTTTTAATTTTTTGAGGAACCTCTATACTGTTTTCCAGAGTGACTGCACCAGCTTGCATTCCCACCAACAATGCAAAAAAGATCCTCTTCTCTGCATCCTTGCCAACATCTGTTGTTGCCTGAGTTGTTAATGTTAGCCATTCTGATAGGCATGAAGTGGTATCTCATTGTGGTTTTGATTTGTATTTCCCTGATGATGAGTGATGTTGAGCATTTTTTCATGCATCGGTTGGCCATCTGGATGGCCATCTTCTTTGGAGAAGTGTCTATTCATGTCTTTTGCCCATTTCTTCACTGGATTATTTGTTTTCTGGGTGTTGAGTTTGATAAGTTCTTTATAGATTTTGGATACTAACCCTTTATCTGACATGTCATTTGCAAATATCTTCTCCCATTCTATTGGTTGCCTATTAATTTTGCTGATTGTTTCCTTCACTGTGCAGAAGCTTTTTATTTTGATGAGGTCCCTGTAGTTCATTTTTTCTTTTGTTTCCCTTGCCTCTGGAGGCATGTTGAGTAAGAAGTTTCTGCAACCAAGATCAAAGAGGTTTTGGCCTGCTTTCTCCTCAAGAATTTTGATGGTTTCCTGTCTTACATTTAGGTCTTTCATCCATCTTGAGTTTATTTTTGTGTATGGTGTAAGAAAGTGGTCCAGGTTCATTCTTTAGGATGTCGTCCAGTTTCCCCAGCACCACTTGCTGAAGACTGTCTTTATTCCATTGGATATTCTTTCCTGCTTTGTCCAAGATTAGTTGGCCATATGTTTGTGGATCCATTTGTGGGTTCTCTATTCTGTTCCACTGATCTGAGTGTCTGTTCTTGTGTCAGTACCATACTGTCTTGATGATTATGGCTTTGTAGTATAGCTTGAAGTCTGGAATTGTGATGCCT
This sequence comes from Prionailurus viverrinus, assembly GCF_022837055.1. NCBI lineage: Eukaryota > Metazoa > Chordata > Mammalia > Carnivora > Felidae > Prionailurus > Prionailurus viverrinus. The sequence goes on along the minus strand of NC_062571.1, from coordinate 21,073,795 downwards.
CCTGCTTTGGTTTTCTTTTTCAAGATCGCTTTGGCTATTCAGGGTCTTTTCTGGTTCCATACAAATTTTAGGATTATTTGTTCTAGCTCTGTGAAGAATGCTGGTATTACTTTGATAGGGATTTCATTGAATATGTAGATTGATTTGGGTAGTATCATTTTAACAATATTTGTTCTTCTTATCCAGGAGCATGGAATCTTTTTCCATTTCTTTGTGTCTTCTTCAATTTCTTTCATAAGCTTTCTATAGTTTTCAGTGTATAGATTTTTGACCTCTTTGGTTAGATTTATTTGTAGGTATTTTATGTTTTTTTGTGCAACTGTAAATGGGATCGATTCCTTGATTTCTCTTTGTGTCGCTTCATTGTTGGTGTATAGGAATGCAACCGATTTCTGTGCATTGATTTTATATCCTGCAACTTTGCTGAATTCATGAATCAATTCTAGCAGTTTTTTGGTGGAGTCTTTTGTGTTTTCCATATAGAATATCATGTCATCTGTGAGGAGTGAAAATTTGACCTCCTCCTGGCCGATTTGGATGCCTTTTATTTATTTGTGTTGTCTGATTGCAGAAGCTAAGACTTCCAATACTATGTTGAATAACAGTGGCAACAGTGGACATCCCTGTCTTGTTCCTGACCTTAGGGGGAAAGCTCTCAGTTTTTCCCCATTGAGGATGATATTAGCGTTGGGTCATTCATATATGGCTTTTATGATCTCGAGGTATGCTCCTTCTATCCCTACTTTCTTGAGGGTTTTTATCAAGAAAAGATGCTATATTTTGTCAAATGCTTTCTCTGCATCTATTGAGAGGGTAATATGGTTCTTGTCCTTTCTTTTATTGATGTGATGAATCATGTTAATTGTTATGTGGAAATTGAACCAGCCCTGCATCCCAGGTATAAATCCTGCTTGGTCGTGGTGAATAATTTTTTTTAATGTATTGTTGGAGTTGGTTCGGTAATATCTTGTTGAGGATTTTTGTATCCATGTTCATCAGGGATATTGGTCTATAATTCTCCTTTTTAGTGGGGTCTCTGGTTTTGGAATCAAGGTAATGCTGGCTTCATAGAAAGAGTTTGGAAGTTTTCCTTCCATTTGTATTTTCTTGAATAACTTCAAGAAAATAGGTGTTAACTCTTCCTTAAATGTTTGGTAGAATTCCCCTGGAAAGCCATCTGGCCCTGGAGTCTTGTTTTTTGGCAGATTTTTGGTTACTAATTCGATTTCCTTACTGGTTATGGGTCTATTTACATTTTCTATTTCTTCTTGTTTCAGTTTTGGTAGTGTATATGTTTCTAGGAATTTGTCCATTTCTTCCAGATTGCCCATTTTATTGGCATATAATTGCTCATAATATTCTCTTATTATTAATTTTATTTCTGCTGCGTTGGTTGTGATCTATCCTCTTTCATTATTGATTTTATGTATTTGGGTCCTTTCCTTTTTCTTTTTGATCAAACTGGCTAGTGGTTTATCAATTTTGTTAATTCTTTCAAAGAACCAGCCTCTGGTTTCCTTGATCTGTTCTACTGTTTTTTTGGTTTCAATAGCATTAATTTCTGCTCTAATCTTTATTATTTCCTGTCTTCTGCTGGTTTTGGGTTTTATTTGTTGTTCTTTTTCCAGCTGCTTAAGGCTGTAAGGTTAGGTTGTGTATCTGAGATCTTTCTTCCTTCTTTAGGAAGGTCTGGATTGCTATATACTTTCCTCTTATGACCGCCTTTGCTGCGTCCCAGAGGTTTTGGGTTGTGGTGTTATCATTTTCATTGACTTCCATATACTTTTTAATTTCCTCTTTAACTGCTTGGTTAGCCCATTCATTCTTTAGTAGGATGTTCTTCAGTCTCCAAGCATTTGTTACCTTTACAAATTTTTTCTTGTGGTTGATTTTGAGTTTCATAGCATTGTGGTCTGAAAATATGCACGGTATGATCTCAATCTTTTTATACTTACTTAGGGCTGATTTATGTCCCAGTATATGGTCTATTCTGGAGAACATTCCATGTGCACTGGAGAAGAATGTATATTCTGCTGCTTTAGGATGAAATGTTCTGAATATATCTGTTAAGTCCATCTGGTCCAGTGGTCATTCAAAGTCGTTGTTTCCTTGTTGATTTTTTGATTAGATGATCTGTCCATTGCTGTGAGTGGGGTGTTGAAGTCTCCTACTATTATGGTATTACTATTGATGAGTTTCTTTGTGTTTGTGATTAATTGATTTATATATTTGGGTGTTCTCACATTTGGTGAATAAATGTTTACAGTTGTTAGGTCTTCTTGGTCTATAGATCCCTTGATTATTATATAATGCCCTTCTGCATCTCTTGATACAGTCTTTAAAGTCTAGATTGTCTGATATAAGTATGGCTACTCCAGCTTTCTTTTTTGACCATTATCATGATAGATGGTTCTCCATCCCCCAATTTTCAATCTGAAGGTGTCTTTAGGTCTAAAGTGTGCCTCTTGTGAACAGCATATACCTGGATCTTGTTTTCTTATCCATTCTGTTACCCTATGTCTTTTGATTGGAGCATTGATTCCATTGACATTTAGAGTGACGTTTAGAGTGAAAAATATGAATTTATTGCCATTATGATGCTTGTAGAGTTCAAGTTTCTGGTGGTGTCCTCTGTTCCTTTCTAATCTTTGCTGCTTTTGGTAGATATATATATATATATATATATATATATATATATTTGGTAGATATATTGAGATAGATATATAGATATATATATAGATAGACAGATAGATAGATAGATAGATAGATAGATATATTCATCTTTCCTCCCCTCAGAGAGTGCCCCTTAAAATTTCTTGCATGGCTGGTTAAGTGGTCACAAACTCCTTTAATTTTTGTTTGTCTGGGAAACTTTTACTCTCTCCTGTTTTGAATGACAGCCTTGCTGGATAAAGAATTCTTGGCTGCATATTTTTCTGATTCAGCACACTGAATACATCCTGTCACTCCTTTCTGGCATGCTAAGTTTCTGTGGATAGGTCTGCTGCAAACTTGATCTGTCTTCCCTTGTAGGTTAGGGACTTTTTTTCCTTTGCTGCTTTCATGATTCTCTTCTTGCCTGAGTATTTTGTGAATTTGACTATGATATGCCTTGTTGATGGTCGGTTTTTGTTGAATCTAATGGGGGTCCTCTGTGCTTCCTGGATTTTGATGTCTGTGTCTTTCCCCAAGTTAGGAAAGTTTTCTGCTATGATTTGCTCTCATAACCCTTCTACCCCTATCTCTCTCTCTTTCTCTTCTGGGACCCCTATGATTCTGATGTTCTTCCTTTTTAATGAGTCACTGATTTCTCTAATTCTTAAATCGGGCTCTTTTGCCTTAATCTCCTTCCTTTTTTCTGCTTCATTATTCCCTATAAGTTTGTCCTCTATATCACTGATTCTCTGTTCTGCCTCATCCATCCTTGCCGCCACTGCATCCATCCATGATTGCAGCTCAGTTATAGTATTTTTAATTTCATTCTGGCTATTTTTTACTTCTTTTATCTCTCAGAAAGGGATTCTAATCTATTTTTGACTCCAGCTAGTATTCTTATTCTCGTGATTCTAAATTCTTGTTCAGACATCTTGCTTGTATCTGTGTTGGTTAAATCCTTGGCTGTCATTTCTTCGTGCTTTTTCTCTTGGGGTGAATTCCTTTGAAAAGGAATTAATGAGGTAGAAAAATTAAAATTAAAAAATATTAAAATTAAAAAATATTAAAATTAAAAAATTAAATACACACACAAATCGCATAAATGATGCTAGATTCTAGGTGTGTTTTGGTCTGGGGGTTGGAAGTGGTTTGACAGATTAGAGAAAAAAATGGGGAGACAAAAAGGGAAATCATTTGAAAATTTGAAAAAATGAATACACTGAAGTAGGCTAAAATGAGATTATGGGAGTAAAATAGAATTTGAAAAAAAAACCCACAAAAGTAAAGAATAAAGTAGAAAAAAATTAAAGAAAATTTATAAAAATTAGAAATAAATTTGAATCTTTTCTTTTCCTGTACTCAAGAAAAAGAAAAGAAACAAAAAAGAGAAAAAAGATTTTAAAAAAGAAAAAAGGGAAATCGTTTGAAAATTTGAAAATTTTCATACAGTGTAGTGGACTGTAGTGGACTAAAATAAAATTATGGAAGTAAATAGAATTTGAAAAAAATTTACTTTATGTAAATTTAGTAAAAAATTTAGCAAAAAATATAGTAAAAAAATTAAAGAAAAATATTTTTAATAGAAATTGAGAGTAAAAATGAAGTTTTTCTCTTTCTGCATTCAAGAAAAAGAAAAGAAATAAAAAAGAGAAAACAAGAAAAAGAAAGAAACAAAGGGAAATTGTTTGAAAATTTGAAAAGGTGAATACACTGAAGTAGACTAAAATAATGGAAGTAAAATAGAATTTAAAAACATTTTCACAAAAGTAAAAAATATAGTAATAAAAATTAAAGAAAAATGTTTTTAATAAAAATTGAAAATAAAAAATGAGTTTTTTTCTCTTTCTGTATTCAAGAAAAAGAAAAGCAGTGTAAAAGAGAAAAAAAAAGAAAGAAAATTGAATAGATGGACCTGCTAGCAAATTGAAGTAGGACTCAAATTACTTCATTTTCCCCTAGAAGTCAGTCTATGTAGCACTTTATAGTCCATAAACTAAGCCGGCAGTGAGACTTTTCTTGAGAGGGAAAGTTGGCCCAGTTGGGCGGGGCTCAGTGTAATGGCTCCATTCTCCACTAGGTGGTGCTGCGAGACTACTGGGGTGGATCATTGCAGCTCTTCTAGGTGCGTATGCGCATGCGCAGGAGTGGTGAAAATGACGCCACCCAGCCACCCAGTCTGTTCTCCCAGATCAGCAATCACGCACCTGTCCTCTATCTTCAGCTTTCATCCACTCCCCGCTTTTTCACTCTCCGTGACCAGGCCCCAGGCAGTACCTCTCTCCCAAGTTTTGTCTCAGATGCAGCTATTTTCCCTGGCCCCTTACTTCTGAAGGACTGTGGCTTTGACCTGTTCTGCCCCTCTTTGGGAGGGTCTCACCGAGCAATGGCCAAATACACAATGGCTGAATGTCGGCTGCACCCAGGAACGCTTGCTGGACCCTGCTGCTGCCGGTGCCCCGAGACTACGGCCAGGTGCCAGCCCGCCCCAGAAAAAGTTCGTGAGATACTGTAGCAGCAGTGTTTCAGGGATTATGGAAAATCACAACACACATCTGGCACCAGGCTTCACCTGTAATGACCTTGTTCCAGCACCAGTGAATGTGGCTGTTTTCTAGGGTCTGCTGGGACCAGGTGGCTTCAACAGTCTCTACCAAGTGTCCTTCCAGCAGTGGAACTGCTTTTCCCCATGTGTCCCAAGAACCTCCCAGACCCCACTCTGTTCCTGGGTATTCGCGCTTCCCACCAGAGCACCTCCAGGTATCAAGCTGCGGAGTTGCAGACTGCACTCCCCCTGTGTACAGTCTTAATGGAATTTAAACCCTCTCCTTTCTCTTTTCTCCCTTTTTAGTTTAGTCCCTGCAGCTGTTTCCAATTTTCCACTTTCTCTCTAGCTGTTTTCGGGGAGGGGTGCTTTTCCCGTATTCTTCCCCCACCCCAGTCTCCGTCCTCTCTCCACTCACACAAGCACCTCCCTTCCTGCACCTTCTCGCTCCCCAAGTTCACTTCTCCATGCCGTGTACTTGCTGAATTCTGTGTTCAGGTTGTGCAGATTATTGTTTTAATCCTCCAGTCAATTTTCTAGGTGTGTAGGATGGTTTAGTGTTGGTTTGGCTGTATTTCATGGATGCAAGACACACAAAGAAATTTCCACGCTATTCCATCTTGACTCCTCCCCTCCCCAAATACCACATCTTCCTTATACATTTATCAGTAGATGGATATTTGGGCTCTTTCCATAATTTGGCTATTGTTGATAGTGCTGAAATAAACATCAAGGTTGAAGTCCCTTCAACTCAGTATTTTTGTGTCTTTTAGATAATACCTAGTAGCACAATTACTAGGTCATAGGGTAGTTCTATTGTTAATTTTTTGAGGAGCCTCTGCATACTGTTTTCCAGAGTGGATGCACCATTTTGCATTCCCACCAACAGTGCACAAGGGTTACCCTTCCTCTGCATCTTTGTCTACATCTGCTGTTTCCTGTGTTGTTAATTTTAGCACTTCTGACAGGTGTGAAGTGGTGTCTCCTTGTGGATTTGATTTGTATTCCCCTGATGATGAGTGATGTTGAGCATCTTTTTCATGTCTCTGGAAGTCATCTGCATGTCGTCTTTAGAAAAATGTTTATGTCCTCTGCCTATTTATTAACTGGATTATTGGTTTTAGGGTATTGAGTTTGATCATATCTTTATAGATTTTTGGATATTAACCTTTTATCTGATAAGTCATTGCAAAAATCTCCTCCCATTCCATATGCTGTCTTTTAGTTTTGTTAATTGTTTTCTTTGCTATTCAGAAGCTTTTTATCTTGATGAGGTCCGAATTAGTTCATTTTTCCTTTTGTTTCCATTGCCTCTGGTGACCTGTCTAGTAAGAAGTTGCTGCAGCCGAGGTCAAAGAGGTTCCTGCCTAGTTCTGCTCTAGGATTTTGATGGTTTCCTGTCTCATACATTTAGGTCTTTCATCCATTTTGAATTCATTTTTGTGTATGTTGTCCTTTCTTATGGAAGAAACTTAGGAAAATTTAATTCTTCTGTTTGTTGCTGTCCAGTTTTCCCAACACCATTTGTTAAAGACACTGTCTTTTTTCCATTGGATATCCTTTCCTGCTTTGTTGAAGATTAGATGAACATATAATTGTGGGTCCATTTCTGGGTTTTCTATTCTGTTACATTGATTTATGTGTCTGTTTTTGTGCCAGTTTAAGTCTGGAATTGTGATGCCTCCAGTTTTTCTTTGCTTTATCAGGATTGCTTTGGCTATTTGGAGTCTTTTGTGGTCCCATACACATTTTAGGATCGTTTGTTATACCTCTGTGAAAAATGCTGGTAGTATTTTGATGGGGATTGCATTGAATGTGTAGATTACTTTGGGTAGCATAGACATTTTAACAATGTTTGTCCTTCCAATCCATGATCATAGAATGTTTTCCCATTTTTTTGTGTCATCTTTAATTTCTTTCATAAATATTCTATAGTTTTCAGAGTGTAGATCTTTTGTCTCTTTGGTTAGATTTATTCCTAGGTATCTTATGGGTTTTGGTGCAATTATAAATGGGATCGATTCATGGATTTCTCTTTCTGTGGCTACATTATTGGTGTATAGGAATGTAACAGATTTCCATACATTGATTTTATATCCTGTGACTGCTGAACTCATGTATCAGTTCTAGTAAAATTTTGGTGGAGTTTTTGGGTTTTCTACATCACATCATCTACAAATAGTGAAAGTTTGTCTTCCTTGCCAATTTCTATGCTTTTATTTCTTTTTGTTGCCTGATTGCTGAGGCTAAGGCTTCCAGTACTATAATAAATAACAATGGTGAGATTGTCTTGTTGAACAATGTCTTGTTACTGACCATAAAGGAAAAGCTCTCAGTCTTTTCCCTATTGAGTGTGATATTAGCTATGGGTCTTTCATATATGGCCTTTACAATGTTGAGGTATTTCCCCTCTTTCCCTACTTTTTCAGGATTTTTATCAAGAAGAGATGCTATACTTTGTTAAAGATTTTTACTGTATTTAGTGAGAGGATCACATGGTTCTTATCCTTTCATTTATTAATGAGTCTATCACATTTATTGATTTGTAAATATTGAACTGCCCCCAGCAGTCCAGGAATAAATCCCACTCGATCATGGTGAATAATTTTAATGTATTATTGTACTCAATTTGCTAGTATCTTGTTGAGAATTTTTACATCCATGTTCATCAAGGATATTGGCCTATAAATTCTCCTTTTTAGTGGGGTGTTTGGTTTTGGAATTAAGGTAATGCTGGCCTTGTAGAATGAGTTTGGAAGTTTCCCTTACATTTCTATTATTTGGAACAGTTTGAGAAGAATGGGTATTCTTCTTTAAATATCTGGTAGAAGTCCCCTGGGAAGTCATTTGGCCCTGGACTTTTAATTGTTGGATTTTTTATTACTGACCTAGTTTCTTTGCTGGTTATGGGTATGTTCAAATTTTCTCTTTTTTCCTTCTTAAGTTTTAGTAGTTTGTATTTTCTAGGAATTTGTCCATTTCTTCTAGATTGCCCAGTTTTTTTGTTGTATAATTTTTCATAGTATTCTCTTATAATTGTTTGTATTTCTGTGGTGTTGGTTGTGATCTCTCCTCTTTCAATCATGATTTAATTTTTTTTAGATCCTTTCTTTTTTTTTTATAAGTCTGGGTAGGGCTTTGTCAGTTTCATTAATTCTTTCAAAGAACAAATTCTTAGTTTAATTGATCTGTTCTACCTTATTTCTTTCTATATCATTTATTTCTGCTTTAATATCTATTATTTCCCCTCATCTGCTGGCTTTAGTCCTTATTTGTTGTTCCTTTTCTAGTTCCTTTAGGTGTAAGTTTAGGTTGTGTATTTGAGACTTTTCTTGCTTCTTGAGGTAAGACTGTATTGCTATATACTCCCCTCCCCTCAACCCCCAGGACTGCCTTTGTTGCATCCCAAAGGTTTTGGATTATTGTGTTTTCATTTTCATTTGCTTCAATGTATTTTTTAATTTCTTCTTTAATTTACTGGTTAACCCATTTATTCTTTAATAAGATGTTCTTTAATCTCCATATATTTGTGGTCTTTCCAGATTTTTTCTTGTTGTGGACTTCAAGTTTCACAGCATTGTAGTCTGAAAATATATATGTATGACCTCTATTTTTTTTGTACTTGTTGAGGACTGATTTGTGATGCAGTACATGATATTCTGGACAATGTTCTATGTGCACTCAAAAAGAATGTGTATTCTGCTGCCTTAAGATGAAATGTTCTGAATATATCTGTTAAGTCCATTTGGTCCAATGTGTCATTCAAAGCCATTGTTTCCTTGTTGATTTTCTGCTTCAATGATCTGTCTATTACTGTAAGTGGGATGTTAAAGTCCCCTACTATGCTTGTTTCACTATCAATGAGTTTCTTTATGTTTTGTGTTTTCTTTATTAACTGATTTATATATTTGGTTGCTTCAAGTTGGGAACATAAATACCAGTGTTAAATCTTCTTGTTGGATAGACCCCTTAATTATGATATAGTGCCCTTCTTCATCTCTTGTTACAGTCTTTGGTTTAAAACCTAGTTTGTCTGATATAGGTATGGCTACTCTGGCTTTCTTTTGATGTCCATTAGCATGATAGATAGTTCTCCATCCCCTTACTTTCAATCTGCAGGTGTCTTTAGGTCTAAAATGAGTCTCTTGTAAGCAGCATATAGATGGGTCTTCCCTTTTTTTTATCCATTCTGATACCCTATGTCTTTTGATCAAAGCATTTAGTTCATTTACATTCAGAGTAATTATTGACAGACAAGAATTTCATGCCATTTATTATCTGTAAAGTTGCTGATTCTGGAGATTTTCTCTGTTCCTTTCTAGTCTTCATTAGTTTTTGTTCTTTCCAACACAAGGTGTCTCCTTTAATATTTCTTGCAGGGCTGGTTTACTGGTCATAAATTCCTTGAGTTTTTGTTCAGGAAACTCTTTCTCTCCTTTTCTGAATGACAACCTTGCTGAATAAAGTATTCTTGGCTGAATATTTTTCCCATTCAGCACATTGACTATATCATGCCACTCCCTTTTGGCCTTCCAGGTTTCTGTGGTGAGATCTGCTGTGAACCTGATTTGTCTTCCCTTGTAGGTTAGGGATTTCTTTTCCCTTCTGCTTTCAGGATTCTTTCCTTATCTGTATATTTAATTTTTTTTACTATGATAGGTCTTGGTTTTAGCCAGCTTTTTTTTTTTTAATTTGAAGGAAGTTCTCTGTGCCTTCTGGATTTCAATGTCTGTTTCCTTCCCCACGTTAGGGAAGATTTAAGCTTAATTTGCTCAAATAAACCTGCTCCTTTTTCCCTCTTTCTTCTGGGACTCCTACGATACAAATGTTATTATGCTTTATGGAGTTGCTGAATTCTCTAAGTCTGTATTTATGATCCAATACTTTTCTTTCCCTCTTCTATTCAGCTTCATTATTTTCAATAATTTTATCTTCTATATTATAGATTCATTTCTCTACTTTGTCCATACTTGTTGTCATTACATCCAATCAGTTTTATATCTCAGCTACAGCATTTTTTTTATTTCAGCCTGAATAATTTTTAGTGCTTTTATCTCTGCAGTAAGGGATTCTCTAGTGTCTTCAATCCTTTTCTCAAGCCCAGTTAGCATCCTTATGGTTATTGTTTTAAATTCTCTTTCAGGCAAATTATTTATATCTGTTTTGATTCAATCCCTGGCCACTGACCACTTCCTATTATTTATTTTAGGTTGAATTCTTCCATCTTGTCATTTTGTCTACGTCACTGTATTGTGTGTGTATGTATTTGGAAAGCCTGTTATATTTCCTGCTCCTGAGAGTAATGGTTATATTAAGAAGTCCTATACTTTCCAGGAACTGGAGCTTCAAGAAGTGTTTCAGAGTGTGCACTCTGCCATTGTTGTGGCTTCTCTTTTCCTTGGGTCAGTCCTCTGCAGAGTTTCTCCTTGTCTGAGGAGTGTTTGGACCTTGTCCACTGTATGGCAAGTTTTTACTAGGTGTATTTTGATCTGCTTATTAAAGAGGCTAGATCCTATTTCGTCTAGAGCTGAAGCTTTACAGCACTCCATGATCGGTAGACTTGGTGCATGTGAGGGGTTTATGCTGGTCTTCTGGAGGAGTGGCCTGATGCACTGATTCTCAGGCAGACTTGCCCTAGTAAAGATGCACTTGCAGGGAACAGGGGGGTGGGGCTTGGTGTAAGTGGCCCCAGCCTCCATTGTGGGTGCTGTGTTGCTCACTGAGGTCTGTCCATGCTGATGCATAAAATGGCATTGCCCTGCTCTCTCACCTCAGGAGCAGGGAATTCATGCCTGCCACTGTTCAGAAAGCCCTCACAGAAGAATGAAGAATCTCCCTCCTTGTGTCCCCAGCTTCTGTCAGATCCTTACCTTCGCCCTGTCTGTGTCTAAACTGTCTTCCAGGCAGCACAGTACTCCTTTGTTTTATCTCGAGCACATGGCTGGGTTTCAAAACTCCAAATATAAGGATCTGGTGTGGAGCAAACCTGTGCTAATCCTCTGGGGGAGGGTCATGCCATGTTGTGACTGGTGCCAGTTAGTGCCAGAATAGCAGTCACGTGATTGCATGGGGTTTAGAACTTATGATAAAGCACAGCAAAAAGCTGGCATCAAAGTTTGCTGCCTTCAGCAGGTGTCTATGTTCCTATGCTACTGAACAGGGCAACACATTGGCACCCGCCATTTCTTTTGCCCCCTGAGAGGCAGTGCTGCCTCTCCCAAATGCCAAATGCACTCCAAGAAGAGGAACTGTCTCTCCCAGAGCCGCCCAGATCCTCAAACCACACTGCCTGTTCCCAGGCCTCTGTTTTCCTTAACCACAGGAGTACCGCTATGCCCACCAGGTTCCACCTGGTGGTGGCATGGATTTCTAAGACTTTGGACTTTCAGCTCTGCTGCTTGTAAAAACTTGTGATAATCAACTACTCTGTCTCTCAAAATAAACTTAAAAAAAAGAGTAAAGTGAAGTACAAGTGCTCTTGTAAGCAGCGTATCATTGGATCTTGTTTTTTAATCCATTCAGCCATTTTGTGTCTTTTGATTGGATAATTTAAGATGTTTACATTTAGCTTAATTATTAATAAGTAAGGACTAACAACTATTTTGTTAATTGTCTTCTGGTTGTTTTGTAGATCCATTGTTCCTTTTATCTTATCATGCTGTCTTTGTGTGTGTGTTATCTTTTGGTATCAGTATACTTAGACTTCTTTACCATGTTCTTTTGTGCAATTGCTACAAGTTTTTTCCTTATGGTTACTATGAGGATTACATAAAATATCTTAAAATATTTTAAGCTAATTACACCTTCAAAGAATTCCTAAACTTTATGCTTTTAATTCTTCTCCCCCTTGCATTTTAGATTATTGATGTTACAATGTACATATTTTTTATTGTGTAACTAAAACAGATTATTGTAGTTATAGACATTTTTACTGTTTGTTTTTTAACTTTTAAGTTAGAGTTGTAAGTTAATTATGCACCATCATTACCACATTACAGAATCTAATTCTGACTGTATATTTACCATTACCAGTGAGTTTTACACTATCTTCTTACGTTTTTATAATGTTAACGTTATTTTACTTTCATTTAAAGAACTTCCTTTAGAATTTCTTGTAAGGCAAGTCTACTGGTAATGAACTCAGCTTTTGTTTATTCAGGAAAGTCTTTATCCTTCCTTTATTTCTGAAGTACAGCTTTAGCAGGTATAGAATCTTCTGTGGATTTTTTTTTCTTTCAATATTTTGAATATGTCAGCTCTAGTCTAACCTAAAATGTTTTTTGTTGTTTTGTTTTTGAGAAATCCACTGATGACCTTATGGTTTATCCCTTGTATTTTCTCTCTTTTCTCTTACTGCTCTTAGAATACCTTCTTTGTCTTTGTCTTTTGACAATTGAATTCTAATGTGACTCAGTGAAGGCCTATTTAGGTTCAACCTATTTGGGGTTGAACATACTTCCCTTTCTTCTTTTCTAGTCACTATAATGTAAATGTTGCTTGTTTTTATTGTATTCCAAAGGTCCTATAAACTCTCTTTGCTCTTTTTTTTCTCCTCTGACTGGATCATGTCAAATATCCCATCTTTCATGTCACTGATTCTTTCTTCTGAATAGTTAAGTATGTTTTTGAAGCTCTCCACTGAATTTTTTAGTTAAATAATTGTATTTTTCAACTCGAATTTTTATTTGTTTTGATGATTTCTATCTTTTTTTTTGTTCATTCATGGTTTTCCTACTTTCATTTAGTTATTTGTGTGTTCTTGTAGTTCACTAATCCTTAAGAAAATTATCCTGAATTCTTTGAAAGGCCATATATCTTCATTTCTTTAGGGTCAGTTATTGGAGTTTTAATGGTTTCTTTGGTTGTGTTATATTTACTTGATTTTTTTTTTTGTAATTCTTGATTCTTTACATTAGTATCTGTGCATTTGAGTAAATGGGCTCCTCTTCCAGACATTACGGGTTCACTGTGGCCAAGACAGTTTTTTACCATTCAGCTTAGTTGGGGTTTGGAGGCATGTCTGCTAGAAATGGTCTTTGGCAAGTGGGCCCAGCTATTAAGGTCTATTTTTGGACAAAGCAACTGTTTGAGCTTTCAGTCAGGGGTTGGGTGGTGTGCCACTGGTTAAGAGAAGCTAGGTAGGACTGTTGGTTTGTTCTCTGACCAACTAAAGCTGTAGGAAGGACTCTTCAATTGCCTGGATACTGTGGTCAGGCTTTCAATCCTGACTGGTTACTATACTCAGTAATAGGTGAGGCTGTGAATTAGCTTCCCTGTCTTGTCAGGGCAACAGAATAAGACCCAGGGCCAGCATAAGGGCTTGTTTAGGGATTGGAATCAGGCAAAAATGTACACTAAATTTCCTGGTCAAGTGAGGTTACCAGTTTTTCTCTGCAGATGGGGAAAGCCATGGCTATGCTCTCTGTTCTAGTACCACTGTAATGAGAGTTGGAGAGACTACATAGCTTCCCATGTGTCCTGGTTAGGTTTCCTGGTCAGGTAGTCTGAAGGCTTATTCAGCAATAAGTGGGGCTATGAATTAGTTTCCTTGCCTGGGTACAGCAGGAGAAGGAGCTCTAAAGCCAATAAGGCTCTGTGTGCTCTTGAGCCAACCCATGCTCCAAGTTCCCTCGCTGCCTAGGGCCACTGGCTTTGTACTGCATACCATCAGCTCTGTCTGCCTCTCACTTTGAGCATTGCTAGACTACAGAGCTTCCAGGTTTTCTCACCAGCCGTTCTGCTTATATGGGGCCAAGAGTCATGTTCCACAGCAGTACATGGAGACTGGGAATGAGCAAACCATGCTCTAGGGCCAGTCAAACTTGCTTGAGAACGTAAATCAGGCATACTTGCACCCCACTTTGTTCCCTGGTCACTATATACCACCAACTTGGTTCTGCAGATTGGTTGTTAGAAACTCCTCCCCCTTCTCTGTCATAGTCAGATTTTCCATGGTTGAGCCCACAGACTCCCCAGCAATCTTCATGGGTTAGACAAGGGTATGGGCTCCCATGAAGTGACACATAGCACTGGGAGGGGTCACTGGAATGCCCTCATTTTTCCCACTGGAGAAACCATAAGCTCTGGAGAGTCCTCTCCACAGGGTGCTGTGTTGGCCATGGGGAGGGCCAATGCAGTCAGCCTGTAGCCACTTCTCTTAGCTTTCCAATGCAGGCTGTCTTGATCTCTGCGATGCAGGTGCTTTAGCTTCACCTCCATGTTCTAGTTGTGTCTTGTCCATGACTAGTTGTCAGTTCTTTTTGTGAGCTAACACAAATTCATGAATGATCTGTTTCACCCTCTGGTGCTATTACTCTACAGCTCATTTTTTTTTAGCACTAAATAATATTCCAAAAAATAATATTCCATTGTCTGAATGTACCACAGCTTATCTTAAAATGTTTTAGTGTTTATTTTGAGAGAGAGAGAGGAGGCAGGGGAGGGGCAGAGAGAAGTGCTGCCAGCACAGAGCCCAACATGGGGCTTACCAGCACAGAGCCCAATGTGGGGCTCGAACCCACGAACCACGAGATCATGACCTGAGCCAAAATCTAGACTTGGACACTTAACAGACTAAGCTACCTAGGTGCCCCTAAAAATTTTTAAAGTTTTCATATGATTAATTCATCTTTCTCTTTATGCCTCCCTCCAGCTCCCAGCTCATCTGTCATTCTGATACAAACTATTATCACCATCTCCCAGCTCATCTGTCATTCTGATACAATCAAACTATTATCACCATCACTGCTTACATTTGTTAGTGGCCTTCTATGTTCCAGACATTCTGTGGAAAGCTTTGCACACTTTTATGTTACATAATTCTTACAATTCTTTAAGCGGTATTCTATTGCCATCTCACTTTTACAGATGAGAAAAAGGGCTTAGATATGGAAATCACAGTGGCCAAGTTCTCACACATAAAGAAGACTTGGCTAGAACCAAATACTATTTGACCTCAAAGGTGTCTGTCTTATTCAGGTTTCCATTCCCAGAACATATTGAAGAGCCTTGCACACAGTTGCGCCTTAGAAAATAACTTTGCAGTCAATGAACACAAATATTACTCTGGATGAGCCATTGTTCTAATAGAATTAAAGGCCAGAGGTTCTGAGAATATGAACTAGAAAGAGTATCTTTTGTGTACTCTATATTCTCTGGGACATAGATGCTTTGCAATATCTCAAAGCCATTTTGTAATTGGAAAAATGGAAACCAATTGAACCTAATTACTAAAGACTAGAGCTATGAAAAGAACATAGACTTCCTGATTTCTAGTACCAACCTCTTCTCAGGCCAACAGAAGTCTTTACTACTAAGTACATTATTTAGCAGATCTGACTCCCAGTACACTCCAGAATGATCTTCAACTGTCAGCTAGTTCCCCAATTGCTCCTACTTGTTTCATTTTTGTTCAAAGTGCCATTTCCCCCCTTCAATTTCAAGTTATTCTCACTAATTCATATCAGTTTTATCATTTGGTCTTTGACACACATGTCAGACAAAATATCAGAACAAGTGTGCACAAAGCAATTATAACAGATGGGTCATACTGTGAAATGGCACTGAGCTGCAGTAGAGCACGCTTTTTGCCCATTGCAAGAACAAGAAGCTCCACATTTACAAAAAAATAATAATAATTGGATCTCATAAGTCTTCCATCCTTCCACTTTCTGCCTTAATTTGGTCATCTCTAGGACCTCCTCCACATGACTGGGTATGAAGTGAAACATATTAAGCAGCAGAAGAAGAGAAATACTGGTCACTTCCACTCTGTAACCTTTCCTCGTTTTCCATAAAATACCCTGGAATTCGATTCATGTTGGCAAATATTTGCTTAACTCTTACTATTCCACAGTCAATATCTTAGACATCATCTTAGGCACCAATGAGTCAATACAAAGAAGAATGAAAGCAAGCCAGCATCTCTCCTTTAACTGCATTATAAGGTAGCATTTGATCAACTATGTGAGAGAAGTAGACAGAGGTACAGGATTTCAAAGAATGAATAAGATACTTCCAATCATGAAAGCTGCATGGTGGAGCTGCCATTTGAATTGGGCCTGCAGAGATGGATAAGATTTCTACAACCAGAGAGTGTCAGGGAGGACATTCCAGGCTGAGGGAAAGGCATGAGAAAACTCATGGACATGGGGAATGTGCTTAAGGAAGGTCCAGCTGCTTAATTAGGCTGGTCGGAGCATGTGTCTTAGAAGATGAGACTGAAAATGGACTGTGGAAGATGTTGAAAATTATAGAAAGCTTGGATCTTGATCTGTAGAAGTGGGGAGTGTTGAGGTAGGAATAGTTTTCCTGTCTGTCACCTCATATTTCTAGACAGGCTCACATCTAAGGAAGAAGTGTACTTGCTTTCTCTTTTCCATTTATCCATCCCTTCCTATGGCTCCTCCCAAGAGAAAATTTTTAGTTGTAAATTTAATTGGTAGAGCTTACAGCATTCAACCGATCTGCTTTTCCTAGTGGGATGCTACTAAGCCTCACAGACAGAATCCAGGCCTCAGACTACTTCCTAATCATTTCTTGTCCAATCCCAGTGGGCCCTCTTTCCACTGCCTCTTCCTACTTCCTTTGTCCATGTGATAAGTACCCAAAGTTTAGCCCCTAGGAATGAACTTAGACCATGCTCCAATCTAGTATTGCTCCAACCTAGACTGGCTCAACCCAGCTATTCACTGTCAATGGCGAGAGAACAGATTTCCCATTCTACCTCTTGGTTCAACCATGTTCTCAAACTCAGTTTTATATGAGAAGCCCTCTTTGGGAAGGGGAAATGGTGTTGACATTAGACACATAGCCAGCTATTAATAAAAAGAAGCACTTCATTTCCTATTTTTTAAAGTTTATTTATTTATTTTGAGAGAGACAGCACAGACAGGGGAAGGGCAGAGAGAGAGGGAGAGGGGGAGAGAGAGAGACAGAGAGAGAGAGAGAGCCCAAAGCAGGCTCCGCACTGTCAGTGGGGAGCCCGATGTAGGGCTAAAACCCACAAACCGTGAGTTCATAACCTAAGCCAAAGTCAAGCGCTAGATGCTTCACTGAGTCACCCATGCACCCCTCATTTCTGACCCTTTTCTGGATGGGTCAAACCATTCTCCCAAGGAATAATAAAATCATGGAAAACCTATGCACCAAACACTGTGAATCCCATTGTCCTTTCACCGCACACAAGGAAAGAAGATGTCCATCACGTCCTTATCCTGTGGGTTCTTCAGGTAGTGATGCTAAGTAGAACTGGGAAGAAATATGGGTATGCAACTGCATGATATATTTTTTAAGTTTACTTTTTTGAGAGAGAGAGAGCAAGTGGGAGAGGGGCAGAGAGAGAGGGAGAAAGAGATAATCCCAAGCAGGCTCTGCACTATCAGTGTGGGGCTTGAACTCACGAACCATGAGATCATTGCCTGAGCTGAAGTTGGACGCTTAACCAACTGAACCACCCAGGGATCCTACTACATGATATTTTTAAAAATTTTTAATGTTTATTTTTGAGAGAGAGAGTGTGAGTGAGGGAGGAGCAGAGCGAGAGGGAGACACAGAATCCAAAGCAGGCTCCAGGTTCTGAGCTGTCAGCACAGAGCCTGACATGGGGCTTGAACCCACAAACCATGAGATCATGACCTAGCCAAAGTCGAACACTTAACCAACTGGGCCACCCAGGCACCCCAGCGTGATATTTTTAATATCTATCTTTGCTTCCATGAAAGTGGTAAAAAAAATAAAAATAAACAGGCTATGAGATATACCCAGGAATCCTATGATCACAAAGGCTCCATACCTATTTGCAGAACTCATGTTTTCCCCCTTAACCTCATTTTTCATATCTGTGCCACTCGTCATTGCTCTATGTACCCCATGAAAATCGACAAGAGCATTCACCTGAAACTGTGGGAGAAATATGGGCACAACATTCTATCCATGCAGAAAGGTGACCTGCATGTCTGTTAGGAACTTTTCAGACACTCCTGCAAATTCCCGTCACCTGCAGTTCCCTAGAGATGACAATGTGCACTCCAACTACCACAAAAAAAAGCTTTTTGCAGCAGCTGAATGTGTTTTATGATGAAATTAAGGAGAAGGTTTAGCTCTCAACTGTCTGCATCTTCAAGCTCTACACCCCATCCCTATTGCCTAGTTAATTGGCTTCCTGGACCTCATAGGGTAGGAGTTACATATCCAGCTCCTTGCCTTCAAACACAAAATTAAAAACCTTGTGTGGACCAGTAACATCTCTTACCTAAACAGCAAATTTCAGTCAGCTTCAAGGTTGACTTCTATATCGATAAGGACATGATCTACATCACAGACACCAAGGTCACTAGGCCTATGGGAATTTCTTCATCAGGCAGATACACAAATCTGAAGAGCTCAATCAAACCCTGAAGAAGTTAGGACAGAGATCTTGAGTATATTCACACTCTTGTGAATGTATTTCAATGTCTTTGTAGGTGGGACATATTTTTTTCACCATGAAACCCTGACCTAGAGCAGACATCAATGATTCAGCTGAGTTGAAGTTTATTTGAATTAAGGACATTTCAGTTTTAAATAGGTCTCAGCAAAGGATCTTCTTTGGGAAAAAGAGAGAGAGAGAGAGAGAGAGAGAGAGAAGATTGGAAATGTATTGCCCTAGAACTGTACACTTACCATGCTCTCTAGCTCGAGCATCCCTAACATCGGCTTGCATTGTCCCTGTTGTCAAGGAACCAGGTCTCTGCTGCTGCCATCTCTCCTGCTACTGACTTCAGGTCCTGCTGAGTCAGCTGGTCCTGATCCTTCAGTATCTCTTGAACATGCCACAACAATATCTTGCTCATTCCCATACTGTATACCATCTATTTAGGGGTCACTGGTCACCCCTGAGGTATGAGATGCCAAAAGACTCTCTTGGAACCCAGAAGCATATGGGAATTGATATTCAGAGAAGCAAAAATGTGATCAACATACAGGATGAGGATGAACTCCTCTTTCTTTCTCTGCCCCCTATCTCTAAAAGCTGGATTAGAGAGGCAGGAGATCCATATGGTCTCTCAAAGACTTTCTGTAAGACCCTTTGGTCATCTTGTTACAAAGCTGTGGTCAGCTTGGGAATGTACTACCTTATCTTTTTCATCCTGCCTTCTCTGACTTTTATCTTTTTATCTTCACTCCTTCTTACCTGTGAATGCACTGCCAGTGAGGTATTAATAGATTTCCTTTTGTTTTCTAGGGAACCCAGGCTAAGAAAGGAGCCACAACAACCACTGGATATTTGGCCCTCTTCTACTTGTATTTTTACATTATTCTTACTGTAGTCATGAATAAGTGACTTCATGCCACATCCTTAATGATCCCTCCTCTAGGACTACTATAATTTACTCTCAGGTTGGTCCTTAAATGAGGAGCATAATCATCCCAAAGGAACCTTTTCCATATATCTTTAGGTCTAACCCAGGAGGTTTCCATGCTGCATTTTGCAACTAAAGCTTTCTTGTCCTTCTGTATTGACCTGAAAGCCTCATTCAGGATCATGATTCCAATTACCAGGAGAGCTATAAGAGAGGCTTCACTTCCCCCAAAGCAATTCAATGGCAACCTCTTATCCCAGATAATTATGTCAGAATTAGGGCACAACTTGACCTAAATCCACACAGCTCTCTATAAAAGTGTCTGGTTTCAGATATCTTTGGTGTATGTCCAATGTGAGTACTAGAGACTCTGTCAACTTCTGAACTGGCTGAAGTTAACACAATATTTTAGCTCAGATTGCCAAAGTATAAGGTAGAAAAGTCATATACTAGTAAAAAGAAATTTGGATCACCAACATTGGTTACAGAAAGCACAGCAAGGACCAAACACATTTGTCCTGTGAGGACAGGATGCCTTGGAATGGAGGAGGGGCAAGTGGCACTCCCAGACACCAAATCCCACATGAATCTCTTACGTGGGATCATAGCCTCAAGATCATAACCTCAAGTTCGCAAGTTGAATTACCTGAGACCAGTGTGCCATATGAGTAATAGCCAAAGTATGTGAAAAACAATTTAATAGATTCTAATGCTTGACTACCTTTCATTAAGCACTAACCATGAAATAGAATCTATGATAAGTACTTTACATATGCATTATTTAACTTAATGATGATCGTCAATCCTCCACAGAGGACACCTCCTATGAGGATTGAACAGGTACCCAGTTCCTTGGTACCATGCAAAGGTTTATGAAAATCAGATTGACAGTCTTTTCTAGGAAGGACAATAGTTGATGCTTGATATTCCAAAACTAGTTCTTCATCCCTTTGGATTAAGCCATTATTTCTGGACAAGATATTAACAGTCACTTTGAGAACTAAAAGCATTTCTTCCAGTTCACATTCCAACATGATTTGTTTGCCCTCTCTTCCCAAAGTGACTTTGACCAGAAAGCAAAACCAATTTGTTGAGGAAGGGATTCCAGGTTGGAGAGCCAGTGAAAGTATATCTAGGAGGGGAAATTGAATACTGAGGAAAAGCTGAGCACAGGGCTTGTCAAGGATTTTTTCCAACAGATAATTTTGCTTCTGTCTTATGACTAAGCCTGCAAAGAAGTGAATTAACTATAGCATGAGAGAATTAAGTGGGATATGAGGAAGAACTTCCTTCTAGTAGTTGCTACTAGATGGACTACTAGAAGGAAGGCAAGCTTTTTGCTCATGGATATTTTCCCTAGAATCAAACATCCTGAATCTTTACCAGCTTTGAATTCATCTTTCCTATTTCCACATGCATTTGACATTTCCTTTTGGGTTTTTGTCTTCATTTTTTTGCCCTAGAGAAATACTACAGAGATTACTGATGGTTTTAGATTATAGCTTCAGGAAGAGTCTTCATTTTAATTCCTTTGGAGGATGTACTGCCAAGAGAAGTGTCAAGGAAAAAAGTGTCACTGTGTCTATAAACTGATCACATAGAGCGTTCTGCCTCTTTCCACTGTCTCTGACCCCAACATCCAAACAGCAGTAAGCATTTCATCTGCCAACATAATCCATCTTCCTAGAACTTCCAGTTCCTAGAACTATTGTAGTGCTCTCTGGAATGTGACTATCTCATCCCATTTATGCAGGTGTTGACAACACAGAAATTGTTGGCAGCAGGTCTGTTACTTGATATGCCCTCAAGATTCACTATCTCCCTTGTCCACAACTAGACAGAGAGAGAATGAAATAACCTGTCTCTTGCTTTGCATAAACAGATATCAAAGTATAGATTCTTTAACACAGGAACAGCAGAGAAGGGAGACTGCCCACAGGAGGCATGGAAACATTTGTATTACACACACACACTGTGTGCACACAGTAGGTACTCCATCAAGATTTTTTAATAAATGCAGAGAATCTGATTAGGCGGCAAGATGGCGGCTTAGGAGGACGCTGGGCTCACCGCACGTCCTGCTGATTACTTAGATTCCATCTACACCTGCCTAAATAACCCAGAAAACCGCCAGAGGATTAGCAGAACGGAGTCGACGGAGCCAAACGCAGACGAGAGGCCCACGGAAGAGGGTAGGAAGGGCGGCGAGGCGGTGCGCGCTCCACGGACTGGCGGGAGGGAGCCGGGGCGGAGGGGCGGCTCGCCGGCCAAGCAGAGCCCCCGAGTCTGGCTTGCAAAAGCGGAGGGGCCGGGCGGACTGTGTTCCGACAGCAAGCGCGACTTAGCGTCTGGGAGGTCATAAGTTAACAGCTCTGCTCGGAAAGCGGGAAGGCTGGAGGACAAAGGGAGGGAGAGCTGCTGAGCACCCTGACAACAGAGCTCAGTTTGGTGGGGAACAAAGGCGCTCGCCAGCGCCATCTCCCCCGCCCATCCCCCAGCCGAAATCCCAAAGGGAACTGGTTCCTGCCAGGGAACTTGCTCGCTCCGCGCAAACACCCAACTCTGCGCTCCCGCGGAGCCAAACCTCCGGCAGCGGATCTGACTCCCTCCCGCTGCCACAGGGCCCCTCCTGAAGAGGATCACCTAAGGAGAAGCGAGCTAAGCCCGTTCACCTTGCCTACCCACCCCAGCTAATACGCCAGATCCCCAGCATCACAAGCCTGGCAGGGTGCAAGTAGCCCAGACGAGCCACACCACCCCACAGTGAATCCCGCCCCTAGGAGAGGGGAAGAGAAGGCACACACCAGTCTGACTGTGGCCCCAGCGGTGGGCTGGGGGCAGACATCAGGTCTGACTGCGGCCCCGCCCACCAACTCCAGTTATACACCACAGCACAGGGGAAGTGCCCTGCAGGTCCTCACCACGCCAGGGACTATCCAAAATGACCAAACAGAAGAATTCCCCTCAGAAGAATCTCCAGGAAATAACAACAGCTAATGAGCTGATCAAAAAGGACTTAAATAACATAACAGAAAGTGAATTTAGAATAATAGTCATAAAATTAATGGCTGGGCTTGAAAACAGTATACAGGACAGCAGAGAATCTCTTGCTACAGAGATCAAGGGACTAAGGAACAGTCACGAGCAGCTGAAAAACACTTTAAACGAAATGCATAACAAAATGGAAACCACCACAGCTCGGCTTGAAGAGGCAGAGGAGAGAATAGGTGAACTAGAAGATAAAGTTATGGAAAAAGAGGAAGCTGAGAAAAAGAGAGATAAAAAAATCCAGGAGTATGAGGGGAAAATTAGAGAATTAAGTGATACACTAAAAAGAAATAATATACGCATAATTGGTATCCCAGAGGAGGAAGAGAGAGGGAAAGGTGCTGAAGGGGTACTTGAAGAAATAATAGCTGAGAACTTCCCTGAACTGGGGAAGGAAAAAGGCATTGAAATCCAAGAGGCACAGAAAACTCCCTTCAGACGTAACTTGAATCGATCTTCTGCACGACATATCATAGTGAAACTGGCAAAATACAAGGATAAAGAGAAAATTCTGAAAGCAGCAAGGGGTAAACGTGCCCTCACATATAAAGGGAGACCTATAAGACTCGTGACTGATCTCTCTTTTGAAACTTGGCAGGCCAGAAAGAATTGGCACGAGATTTTCAGGGTGCTAGACAGAAAAAATATGCAGCCAAGAATCCTTTATCCAGCAAGTCTGTCATTTAGAATAGAAGGAGAGATAAAGGTCTTCCCAAACAAACAAAAACTGAAGGAATTTGTCACCACTAAACCAGCCCTACAAGAGATCCTAAGGGGGACCCTGTGAGACAAAGTCCCAGAGACATCACTATAAGCATAAAACATACAGACATCACAATGACTCTAAACCCATATCTTTCTATAATAACACTGAATGTAAATGGATTAAATGCACCAACCAAAAGACATAGGGTATCAGAATGGATAAAAAAACAAGACCCATCTATTTGCTGTCTACAAGAGACTCATTTTAGACCTGAGGACACCTTTAGATTGAGAGTGAGGGGATGGAGAACTATTTATCATGCGACTGGAAGCCAAAAGAAAGCTGGAGTAGCCATACTTATATCAAACAAACTAGACTTTAAATTAAAGGCTGTAACAAGAGATGAAGAAGGACATTATATAATAGTTACAGGGTCTATCCATCAGGAAGAGCTAACAATTATAAATGTCTATGCACCGAATACCGGAGCCCCCAAATATATAAAACAATTACTCATAAACATAAGCAAGCTTATTGATAAGAATGTGGTAATTGCAGGGGATTTTAATACACCACTTACAGAAATGGATAGATCATCTAGACACACGGTCAATAAAGAAACAAGGGCCCTGAATGAGACATTGGATCAGATGGACTTGACAGATATATTTAGAACTCTGCATCCCAAAGCAACAGAATATACTTTCTTCTCGAGTGCACATGGAACATTCCCCAAGATAGATCATATACTGGGTCACAAAACAGCCCTTCATAAGTTTACAAGAATTGAAATTATACCATGCTTACTTTCAGACCACAATTCTATGAAGCTTGAAATCAACCACAGAAAAAAGTCTGGAAAACCTCCCAAAGCATGGAGGTTAAAGAACACCCTACTAACGAATGAGTGGGTCAACCAGGCAATTAGAGAAGAAATTAAAAAATATATGGAAACAAATGAAAATGAAAATACAACAATCCAAACGCTTTGGGACGCAGCAAAGGCAGTCCTGAGAGGAAAATACATTGCAATCCAGGCCTATCTCAAGAAACAAGAAAAATCCCAAATACAAAATCTAACAGCACACCTAAAGGAACTAGAAGCAGAACAGCAAAGGCAGCCTAAGCCCAGCAGAAGAAGAGAAATAATAAAGATCAGGGCAGAAATAAACAATATAGAAACTAAAAAAACTGTAGAGCAGATCAACGAAACCAAGAGTTGGTTTTTTGAAAAAATAAACAAAATTGACAAACCTCTAGCCAGGCTTCTCAAAGAGAAAAGGGAGATGACCCAAATAGATAAAATCATGAATGAAAATGGAATTATTACAACCAATCCCTCAGAGATACAAACAATTATCAGGGAATACTATGAAAAATTATATGCCAACAAACTGGACAACCTGGAAGAAATGGACAAATTCCTGAACACCCACACTCTTCCAAAACTCAATCAGGAGGAAATAGAAAGCTTGAACAGACCCATAACCAGCGAAGAAATTGAATCGGTTATCAAAAATCTCCCAACAAATAAGAGTCCAGGACCAGATGGCTTCCCAGGGGAGTTCTACCAGACGTTTAAAGCAGAGATAATACCTATCCTTCTCAAGCTATTCCAAGAAATAGAAAGGGAAGGAAAACTTCCCGACTCATTCTATGAAGCCAGTATTACTTTGATTCCTAAACCAGACAGAGACCCAGTAAAAAAAGAGAACTACAGGCCAATATCCCTGATGAATATGGATGCAAAAATTCTCAATAAGGTACTAGCAAATCGAATTCAACGGCATATAAAAAGAATTATTCACCATGATCAAGTGGGATTCATTCCTGGGATGCAGGGCTGGTTCAACATTCGCAAATCAATCAACGTGATACATCACATTAACAAAAAAAAAGAGAAGAACCATATGATCCTGTCAATCGATGCAGAAAAGGCCTTCGACAAAATCCAGCACCCTTTCTTAATAAAAACCCTTGAGAAAGTCGGGATAGAAGGAACATACTTAAAGATCATAAAAGCCACTTATGAAAAGCCCACAGCTAACATCATTCTCAATGGGGAAAAACTGAGAGCTTTTTCCCTGAGATCAGGAACACGACAGGGATGCCCACTCTCACCGCTGCTGTTTAACATAGTGCTGGAAGTTCTAGCATCAGCAATCAGACAACAAAAGGAAATCAAAGGCATCAAAATTGGCAAAGATGAAGTCAAGCTTTCGCTTTTTGCAGATGACATGATATTATACATGGAAAATCTGATAGACTCCACCAAAAGTCTGCTAGAACTGATACATGAATTCAGCAAAGTTGCAGGATACAAAATCAATGTACAGAAATCAGTTGCATTCTTATACACTAACAATGAAGCAACAGAAAGACAAATAAAGAAACTGATCCCATTCACAATTGCACCAAGAAGCATAAAATACCTAGGAATAAATCTAACCAAAGATGTAAAGGATCTGTATGCTGAAAATTATAGAAAGCTTATGAAGGAAATTGAAGAAGATTTAAAGAAATGGAAAGACATTCCCTGCTCATGGATTGGAAAAATAAATATTGTCAAAATGTCAATACTACCCAAAGCTATCTACACATTCAATGCAATCCCAATTAAAATTGCACCAGCATTCTTCTCGAAACTAGAACAAGCAATCCTAAAATTCATATGGAACCACAAAAGGCCCCGAATAGCCAAAGGAATTTTGAAGAAGAAGACCAAAGCAGGAGGCATCACAATCCCAGACTTTAGCCTCTACTACAAAGCTGTCATCATCAAGACAGCATGGTATTGGCACAAAAACAGACACATAGACCAATGGAATAGAATAGAAACCCCAGAACTAGACCCACAAACGTATGGCCAACTCATCTTTGACAAAGCAGGAAAGAACATCCAATGGAAAAAAGACAGCCTCTTTAACAAATGGTGCTGGGAGAACTGGACAGCAACATGCAGAAGGTTGAAACTAGACCACTTTCTCACACCATTCACAAAAATAAACTCAAAATGGATAAAGGACCTGAATGTGAGACAGGAAACCATCAAAACCTTAGAGGAGAAAGCAGGAAAAGACCTCTCTGACCTCAGCCGTAGCAATCTCTTACTCGACACATCCCCAAAGGCAAGGGAATTAAAAGCAAAAGTGAATTACTGGGACCTTATGAAGATAAAAAGCTTCTGCACAGCAAAGGAAACAACCAACAAAACTAAAAGGCAACCAACGGAATGGGAAAAGATATTCGCAAATGACATATCGGACAAAGGGCTAGTATCCAAAATCTATAAAGAGCTCACCAAACTCCACACCCGAAAAACAAATAACCCAGTGAAGAAATGGGCAGAAAACATGAATAGACACTTCTCTAAAGAAGACATCCGGATGGCCAACAGGCACATGAAAAGATGTTCAGCGTCGCTCCTTATCAGGGAAATACAAATCAAAACCACACTCAGGTATCACCTCACACCAATCAGAGTGGCCAAAATGAACAAATCAGGAGACTATAGATGCTGGAGAGGATGTGGAGAAACGGGAACCCTCTTGCACTGTTGGTGGGAATGCAAATTGGTGCAGCCTCTCTGGAAAGCAGTGTGGAGGTTCCTCAGAAAATTAAAAATAGACCTACCCTATGACCCAGCAATAGCACTGCTAGGAATTTATCCAAGGGATCCAGGAGCACTGATGCATAGGGCCACTTGTACCCCAATGTTCATAGCAGCACTCTCAACAATAGCCAAATTATGGAAAGAGCCTAAATGTCCATCAACTGATGAATGGATAAAGAAATTGTGGTTTATATACACAATGGAATATTACGTGGCAATGAGAAAAAATGAAATATGGCCTTTTGTAGCAACGTGGATGGAACTGGAGAGTGTGATGCTAAGTGAAATAAGCCATACAGAGAAAGACAGATACCATATGGTTTCACTCTTATGTGGATCCTGAGAAACTTAACAGGAACCCATGGGGGAGGGGAAGGAAAAAAAAAAAAGAGGTTAGAATGGGAGATAGCCAAAGCATAAGAGACTTAAAAACTGAGAACAAACTGAGGGTTGATGGGGGGTGGGAGGGAGGAGAGGGTGGGTGATGGGTATTGAGTAGGGCACCCTTTGGGATGAGCACTGGGTGTTGTATGGAAACCAATTTGTCAATAAATTTTATTAAAAAATAAATAAATAAATAAATGCAGAGGATCTGGGATCAATGCTGGAATGAGAAGTGTCAAGAAGGAACAATTTTTTTTTAAATAGCTTTAAAAAACCCATAAAAACACTGAAGGCTGCCTTCTAGGACAAACACAATCCTGCCTTCCTTGGTATAGCATAGAAACCCTGAAAAGAGCCATATTGCCTGGGGTTCAATCCTAGCTCTGTCAGCCATGAGCTGTGTCACTTTGAGCAAGTTATTTTACCTGATTCTTAGTTTCCCCATTTATAAAATTAGGGTAATGAAAGTACTAAGTTTTTAAGGGTATTATTCCTAATGTCTGTGAAGCTCTCAGAACAATTCCTGTCATGTACTAAATAGTCAGTGCTATAAATAACTATGATAAAGCATAAAACTAAAACAAAAAAAGAAAAAATCACAAGAAAGAGAGAGGTGTCCCCTATCATCTGGAAGCTGGCTTGGTACTCATAGACAGATCTTGGTGTTCTCTTGTTGAACATAAACATCTTGTAAAACATCAACATCAGACAAGGCCATTCTGTGACCAAGATGGATCGAGACAAAAACAAGACCATCCCATAATCATATTTGAACACAGACAAAACATGAACATTACCCAAACTTCTAAATTCCAAATATCCCCCTCTCCTAGATAATATGAATTACTGCTTGTTGTTTCTTTACACATTACAGTTTTATCCTGTTCTATATCCTTCTAGGTAAGATGTATTAAGAAGCCCAGTCAAAATTACCCCTGTTTCCTGACAGCATCCAATTTAGAGCAAAATCTCTTTTCCTTTGAAACTTCCCTCCAAATCACCTAACACTAGCCCAAATCCTAGAAGGCTTTTCTAACACTCACTGAGACACCCTCAAGGTTCTCCAAGCTGTGTGCTCTCCCTCCCTGCAGTGGAGAATAAATCCAATTTGTCAAGCTTATTGAAATGATGATCATTCTAATAATGTAGCTGTCAAGTGAAGGGGCTGTGGAATGTGACACCCACCACTAATAAGATGTTCAGCTTTGATGAGTGACTTCTCTCCTCTGTACTTGTTTTCTAATTTGAGTTAATTTGAAGATGACCTGGAAGAAACCCTCCAGTATGTAGCACAGTGTGTGGTAAGTTCTCAGTAATATTTGACAGGTACTATTCTTTCAAATTGGAGAACTTTACCCTGAAGAAGACCAACCACCTGCTGAAAGTTGAGATTATGTCCAGCTAGATATGCTTTTTATTTCCAAAGGAATGCCTTGGAGTATTATATGAACACATAATGTGCTAGTAACAATTATCGTAAATCACATAATTTGTTTGTAGTTAATAAGGTGCATTTTCATCCTCAAGCTTATTCAGTCCCTACAAGCTCCCAGTGAGGAAAGAATGGCCCTGATCAGTTAAGTGTTTTACATGAGATCATGGCAGTAGGTGTCACAGAAAAGACTTGAATTTATTTTACAAAATTATTATTTTGTAAAAATAATAATTTTACAAAATTTTGTAATTTTACAAAAATTTGTAAAAATTTTACAAAATTTACAAAATTTACAAAACACAAGTGTGTTCCCAGCAAACTCTGGCTGGAGGGCATCAATGACCACCTTCTGTGTAGTTAATAAGGTGCATTTTCATCCTCAAGCTTATTCAGTCCCTACAAGCTCCCAGTGAGGAAAGAATGGCCCTGATCAGTTAAGTGTTTTACATGAGATCATGGCAGTAGGTGTCACAGAAAAGACTTGAATTTATTTTACAAAATTATTATTTTGTAAAAATAATAATTTTACAAAAATTTTGTAATTTTACAAACATATGTAAAAATTTTACAAAATTTACAAAATTTACAAAACACAAGTGTGTTCCCAGCAAACTCTGGCTGGAGGGCATCAATGACCACCTTCTGTGGAAAATTCATTTCAGGAGAGGCAAGGAACCCTGTATGTCAGATTCTGAAATGTCATTTCTATGCAAATCACTTTAGCAATTGTTTTTTTCCAACTGTATTGCCCTAGAAAGATCACTGTACTGGGGCAAGAGAGAAGAAATCAACACTTATTGAGTACATACTAATTGAAAGACCCTGGATGAGATTGTTAATCCAAATTATTTTACTTAATCCTTAGGATAACCCTGGGCAGTGGATATTTGTTAATTACATTTTATAGATGAGGAGGCCAAGTGTCAGAGAAGCCAAATAATTTGTTCAAAGTAATGAAGATCTGATGAGTGAAGTAAATCCTACAGTAAAGCTTTAGTAGCAAAGCTAAATTCCCTCAGATCTCTAGGAGCAGCAGAGCAGAATATGTGCACACTTTCATAGCAATGCTACTGGAAGAATTCAAAGATGCATGAGCGCGTCCCCTGACTGTGAAGAAGGGATGGAAATGGAGGGTAGAGATAGAAGTGGGATAAGGGAGACATGGCTCCTTCCCTGCCTTCTTTCCCTTTCTTGTGACAATTACAAGTTTTTCTTGACTGGTTGAGAAAGTCCACATAGGAACCAGAGCCTTACATTGTTTTCCATGCAAGACTTCTTTAGGTTTCATAACAATTGACAAATCAGAGCATGTGAATCCTTAAGAGGGCTGTAGTGCCAGGAGAGCACATTTCCACATTTACTCCCCATGTGACACCCAAGCCAAGAGTTTTCAACACACAGTCTGGAGATGCAGCACTTCTAAGCTTTGCACACTCAAGTATGACCCTCGTCTATACAATATGCTCTTATCAATACTTCTCAGCATTGCCTGGAATGGGTATGCTGCACAGAATTCCACCCACCTGTCTGCTCCCAGGGACAGAAAGATTGTTCTATTTTCAAGTCATTTTCCAATCTTTTGACCACAGCTCCCCTCTAAAAAGTTAATTCGTGACCAGCCTAATTAGCCCACATTGCCCCAGATCTTTTGCAGCTCAGCCTAGTGCAAAAGAGTTCCACTTCTAGAGTCAAAGAGCTTATATCTAAACCTCTCACTGCTATATGGCCTTCAGCAAATTAGGTAACACATCTCTGCATCCCCCATCTGCAAAAGGGGATGAAAATAGTGCCTACCTATATAAAACAGAAGGTTTTTGTTGTCCTTACTGTCATTTATTCACCTTCTTCCAAAAACAGGCCCTCTTTTTCCTTTGGGTAACTACCCCTTCCCACTCAGTCCATGTGGCAATCAACCTCAGAGGTAGGAACAACCATGCAAAATGAAAATGCAGGGTCTCTTATTCAAAGATTATTAAGAATGTCAAGACAGTGATAGCAAAGAATTAAACCAAGCCCAAGGCCCATCTAAGAATGGTATCTTGTGCAGCTGTACTGGTCACATGTCTATGAAACTGGCCCGGCCCAGAATCAAGGAATCCATCAAGGTAGAAAGGATAACAAGAGGCACAATAATACAAATTTCCATCTCTACATCCTGTTTTTGAATGTTTGGGAACATACCCATCTTGGCTCAAAGAGACAGATTTAATGGTGGATGTCAGGTACCATGACAGTCCAGGAAGATAAATGTTTTCAGACTCAGCAGGTGGACTCCCATATCTACAATGAGAGCTGCCTTCTTAGTGCATTCAGTGTCCAGAGCCCATTTTCTGCTATGGGTCACAACTAACATCTCCCTTCACAGGAAGAAAAGGAGAGAAAGAATATGGCTCTGATAGAATATAGCAAATCATTATTTCTACGATGAACCTAAACACATGGAGGTTTGAACTTTAGCATATAAAAAGAACTTCAGTAGCATGGACTTCAATTTTTAAGGGGGAGGAGTTTCACTGATTGGGCGAGGGGAGGCCAGTAAAGGGAAGAATTTTAATTATGTGATTTTTATTCCTTCCAAGTACAGTGTTCAACCTGCTAATCTACTGTTCAAACCACTATTTTATGCAAATCTTTAGGAAATCTGTGACTGGTTTTGGATTATTTTGCAACTAATGTATACATAGTAGTTGTTAGTAAAGCTTGAGGGAACATAAAGTATGTTTTCCTCATGATTGCTCCATTCAGAGCTCTTATTTGCCCCTTTTTATTTACACTTTGAAGAATGGATTTGCCAAACAAAAGCAAATTTGCAATTCATCCCCTGCCTGAAGTCTTTAAATAGTATATAAAAGATTCAAATTTAGAATCACAGAAAAGTGTTAAATTGAAAATAACACTTAACAGCAGTTCATTCAATGGTTCCAAAGACTGGGTTTCCAGCCCTGATGCCAAAGAACCATGCAGAAAGCTTTTAGGAAACTGCAGATTGCCTCAACCTCCCCCCAGGAATTTTTCAGTCATTGGAGTGTAACTGGGGACTCTGTATTTCTATAAAACAGAGATTGTTTTAATTTAATAAACATTACAAATAAATATACAGGCAAAAACACCATAAGTGAAAAAGCCAAGCACAAAGTAGGCATTAATCTTTGTAAGTCACAGGCTGACCTGGGGCTGAGAGCCAGGAGTAAGAGCATTGTCATATTAAACCTTCCACTCGGAAACAGACACACAACACACAGGCCCACACAACCAGGCAGAACTGTGGCTGCAGGACATGTATTTATTTATTATAGAAGATTTTGTGTCCAGGCTCTGACCATGGCTCATCATCAAACTTGCCATGGCATCTCCCTCATTCCTCCCATTAAAGGACAATGGGGCTCTCATCTGTCCCCTCTCTTGCCCCCAACTAACTGGGGAAAATCCTGGAAGGCCTGAGTAACCCTTGGAAAGGAAGCCACTTCATGGAATCTCATCATTTCAGGAGTCTCTTTTGGGCTGAAGCAGTTCCCACTGCATTGCTGGAGGATCTGGGGAACCACAACATATCCAAGGTCCACAGACACAAACCCAAAGACTTCATTCCTTTTGTTTCTACGAATATAATTTATTGTCAAATTGGTTTACACACAACACCCAGTGCTCATCCCAACAAGGGCCCTCCTCAATGCCCATCACCCATTTTCCTTCCCCACCCCCACCCCTCCATCCACCCTCAGTTTGTTCTCTGTATTTAAGAGTCTCTTGTGGTTTGCCTCCCTCTCTCTCTGTTTGTAACTATTTTTCCCCCTTCCCTCCCCCAAGGTCTTCTGTTAAGCTTCTCACAATCCACATATGAGTGAGAACATATGATCTGTCTTTCTCTGACTTATGTCACTCAGCTTAATACCATCCAGTTCCATCCATGTTGCTGCAAATGGCATGATTTCCTTCTTTCTCCATTGCCAAGTAGTATTCCATTGAATATATATTATAGCAGTGCTTTTAGCAATAGCCAAATTATGCAGATTTCATTCTTTCATGTTGTGACCTGTAGGTCTTGATGTAGTATGTTCCCCCAATTTCCCTCTTTTCCTTTTTCGTATTTTATTTGGTTCCTTTTCCTTCTGTGTGAATAATTGGTCCTCATAATCCCCAAGCAGCTTGTAGTTGGTTTGTTACCATCACTACACATGGTTCCAGCAGGCACACTAGTTTGGACATCTTCTTCGCATAGCTGTCAACTCATTTCTCTGGGCTGTAAGCCGGAGTGGCCACTGTTTGGGATTTGGTTTCCTTTTTTGCTGCTGAAATTGTATCTTTATCATTGCTTGCTCTGAGTACTAGGATGATTCCTCTGCTTTAGCAGAACATTAAAAAATCAATTCCAAGAGCATCCTAAAAAAGGTGAAGTTCTCACATCTACTAATAAAGAATGGCTCTGAACAAAGTGGCCTGGATCAGCCTTGTAAGGGTGAAAATGGCAATGGGCCCACCTCCAAAATGCTATAATATTACATGCACATCCTGCTGGTCTCTGTCTTGGAACCCTACAAACCACCATCTTGAGAAGATCAAAGGAAATATTTTCCACTTCTAGAGCATGCCAGATCCTAGAGGTACTGCCACACAAAATAAACTCCCCTCCAAGTGACTGAAAATGCTATTTCCCCTCAATTGTGGGAAAGCATAAATAAATGGGACAGCGTGAGATGGAGAAACCAGAAGAGGGAGAATTTGATACATTAAACACACGGGAAGCAGCTGTAGTAGCCACAGGGCTGGCAAAAGAACAGAAATCAAAAGAAAAGCACATTTACATTGAGCACACATGTGAAGCACATTTCAAGATTTCTCCAAGAGATTTATACACAACTTACTGTATCTTAAAGACACTAGAAAGCATATCCAGGTTCTTTCTAGGCTGGTGCAGCTGATAAAACATGCGGATGACACTTGATAATTCCATGTATCTTTTAAAAATACATTTTGTAGCTCTTCTATTAAGAAAAATTTATAATTGAGTACTCCTGTTAACAGTCATCTATGGACAGGTGTAAATACAAAAACTGTTCTCTGCAGTAAGTACAGGAAGTGAACAAAAGCATTTAGAAACTTTTATGACAGTTCTATACTGCCATATCATTTTATCTTGCAAATGTATTAGTCAAATAAATTCATTTTTCAAGTGAATTTTTAAAAACTGGCTTTTCATCACATATGGTTTGAGAAGTACTGGCATACCACCCAATTTTACATCACCTAGATTTAATTGTTTTTAACAAAGTGGCAGAAATATAGAATAACTCATAGAAAAATACTCTTTGAAGGGTACATAAAATTGTGCAGCTAAAATTTTGCTTTTAAGTTATTTCTTTAACTAGTTTCTCAGTCTCATTAACTTTTCGTTGCCTTGAAAGTAGTGTGGCCAAAAAGTAATGGATCCATTTTGCATATTTCCACTTCCTAACATGGATATTCCATGGATATTCCAAAAAGTTTGTATTTACACTTGGCTTATAAAGATGCAAGGGAGATAAGTATTCTCATTCTGTTACCCTCTTTTCTAACTCAATTCTGTGTCCTCTGATATTTTTTAACAAGTCGGTTCTTTAACAATATCTTCATTATATTGCAGTGCTAATTTAAAGGTTATTACATGACACGTAAGGCTAACTTTCCTTAAAGCCACTCTGTCCTCACATTTTCAGATGGAAATATTTAAAGTAGTTTTATGTGTTTTTAAAAGCTTTTAAATATATAAAGAAAATAATAAGATAGGATTTCCCTTCCTCATCTAGGAATTCAACTCAGCTTTGTAAAGCAGCAAGTGGTGTAATTTTTCATTGTGGAGACTTTTTCAACTTATAGGAAGAATTTATGTAGAGCAACTTCATGTGGCTCTTATTAATGTCAGCTTAAGATTCTGGCAAAGAGGGGTAAAAACAAAGGAAGTGTCACCCACCCACATCACCAAACTTAAAAAGCTGGAAAACTTTATCCATAGTTACTTTGTATCAAATTGCATTGGCAGTTTGGACAAAGAGTCATTTGTGCTTCAGTGAAAAGTTTGTTTGAACATCCATTGTTTTCTAGATGTTTTGCTAAAGTCTTTTAATGTCTAATTCCCACAACCTCTTTATTAGAGATTGAGAAGCAGTGAACACTGTGAGTTAAGAATCATTTGTTTTCCCTGGACTTGGAGGGAAAAAAAGGCCACACACACCAAATTATTGAGCTACTCCTTTTTTTCCTCTTGTAACCCATCCAAACATTCTATTATGTAGTTGAAACATTTCAGTTACTGTAATTTTTTCCTAAAGGTTCTGGTTCCCACACTGAAATTCTGCCTCCAAAGTCAGATTCAGAATCCAATTCCCAAAATCTGCTCCAAAACACATTCGTGGCCTAACCCTTGAGAAAGAGAATTTTAAGCTCCACTTGTCTCTTTTCAGAATGAGTCAAAGCATTTTAAAAAGCAACAAAAATGTGAAATCCCCTGATGAAGTGTTTTTGAAGTGCCCTGGCCACATCTGTAGGAATAGTCAAATATTATCTAACTCAGTTCACTTTTTAAAGTGGAAAACAACTAAACTTAGCACAAATATAGGCAAATGGCTCCTTTCAACAGAAACTAAAAGCTTCTTATACACACACAAAGAAACGGGTATTAAATCCTGGGGTGGTAGACCCCCCAAAAATGAGGGTGGGGAAAGTGAGCAGAACCACGGGGTAAGATTGAGGTGATCTTAGGGGAAATGCCATCTGGAAGTAATGACAACACTCTGAGAACATAACAAACACAAAGTATATGACTCTTAGAATTAGCTACTAACCCTTTCCACAGGTGTGGGGAGCTTGGGTTATCAGTGTTCTGGCGAGTCAGAGATTTAAAAGAATCAAAATAAAAAGTAATCACAGTACAGATTTCTGTACAAAGTATGAGACCCTATCTATACCTTCACCTTCAGGAAAGTGTTCTGACTTTAACCCTATCAGTCTAGAGGCAGGCCCCTGAACTTGAGTTTACAATTCTCATGACTAATGTTCTGGCACGAGAAATGGGCTTCCCCTGTTGATGCAAAAGGCAGATGAACACAGTGACAATCCCTGATGGGAAAAAAAAAACGCCCAGGCAGTGAAAAGAATAGCCAGTTAGTAATAATAGTAGCTGCTAATAATTCACTGCTCACTATGTGGGAGGATTTACATAAGTCCTCTCTCTACCATTTCAACCATTCTAGGAGGTATTATATCCATTTTTCAGATGAGGATTCGGAGACACAGAGGAATTTTCCTGAGATCTAAAGACAAGATCTAAATGCACATTTGTCAAACTACAAATTCCAAGCTCTCATTTCTCAGCCAGATTACCTGAAAGGTATCTGAATGGCTGTTGGTGATGAGGAAAGGAGGGTGACTTACCTGGAGTAGGATTATAGGAGAAAACATAACCATGGCCTCTGGTATTGCCTGGAATTATATAATATTGAATAAATATCAGTTTATTAGCAAAATGAGGTTAAATGCACAATAACATATTCGAATATGTGTAGTTAATAAGTACTCAAGAAAAGGACAAATTCTGAGCTACTTTAATAATGTATGTCAAGATTTACATAGTCAAGCTCCCTTGGAAACAGGCAACTAAGGAGACCCCACTTATTACATTGTCCAATGTTTTTGGGGAGGTCTACTTTTGGAATTAATTTCCAAATATTATTACATTTTTTTCCAGTTTTACTGAAACATAGTTGACATACATCACTGTATAAAGTCAAGGTGTACTGCATAATGGTTTAACTTGCATATATTGTGAAATGATTACAACAACAATTTTCGTAAGCATCCAACATCTCACATAGATACAATAAAATGAAAAAGAAAAAAGAAAAAATTTTTCCTTGGGATGATTACTCTTAGGATTTATTCTCTTAACAACATGTATATATATCACACAGCAGTATTAACTACAGTCTTTATGTTATACCTTACATTCCAAGTACTTAGCTAATCTTATAACTGAAGGTTTGTACTTTTTAACTACCTTCTCGAATTTCCCTTCCACCCACCCTCCAGGTCTGGTAACCTGGAGGTTATCAATTATAATCTCTTTTTCTAGGAGTGTTTGTTTGTTTTTAATTAGATTCCACATGTAAGTGATATCATGCAGTATTTGTCTTTCTTTGGCGTTTTTCACTTAGCCCTTAGATTCATAGTGCCCTTAAGATTCATCTCGTGTTGTTGTAAATGGCAGAATTTTCTTGTTTTTTCTATAGCTAAATAATAATCCTGTGTGTGTGTGTGTGTGTGTGTGTGTGTGTATGTGTATCACATCTTTATCCATTCATCCATCAATGGGCACTTAGGCTGTTTCCATGTCTTGACTGTAGTAAATAATGCTGTTATAAACATGGGGGTGCAGATAACATTTTGTGTTATTGTTTTCATTTCATTAGATGTATTCCCAGAAAAGGAATTGTTGGATCATATGGTAGTTCTGTTTTTAATTTTTTGAGATCCTCTGTATTTTTTTCCATAGTGGTTGTACAGTTCACAATCCTACCAATAGTGCAAACCGGTTTCCCTTTCTCCACATCCTTGCCAGCATTTGTTTCTCTTGTTTTTTCCCTACCCATTATTATTCAGTTAAGGAACTGACTCTGGATTTTGGCTCACATCATTATTTCACGTTCATGTGATCGAGCCCTGCACCCAGCTCTGCTGAATGTGGAGCCTACTTGGGATTCCCTTTCTCCCTCTTTCTATGTCCCTCCCCCGCTCATACTCTTTCTCTCTGAAAATAAATAAATAAATTCTTTATTGCTAAAAAATGCCAACCCTCATTTGAGCTTTCAGTGAATCCTAATTTTGCTGGTGGAGGGTCTTGTCTCAATGTTTATGGCTACTGACTGATCAGGGTAGTGGTTGCTGAAGGTTGGGATGGGTGTGGTAATTTCTTAAAATAAGATGGTGAAGTTTGCCACATCAACTGAATCTTTTTTTTCACAAATAATTTTTCCATAGCATATGATGTTGTTCAATAGCATTATACCCACTGTAGGACTTCTTTCAAAATTGGATTCAGTCCTCTCAAACCCTGCTGCTGCTTTATCAACTAAGTTTATGTAATAATCCTGAATTTGTCATTTCAACTATCTTCTCAGCATCTCCAGCAGGAGTAGATTCCATCTCAAGAAAACACTTTCTTTGCTCATCAATTGGAAGCAACTCCTCATCCACTGAAGTTTTAAGATTGCGTAAGATTGCAGCAATTTAGTCACATCTTCAGGCTTAGTCACTTCTAATTCTAAAGATTTTTTTTTCAACGTTTTATTTATTTTTGGGACAGAGAGAGACAGAGCATGAACGGGGGAGGTGCAGAGAGAGAGGGAGACACAGAATCGGAAACAGGCTCCAGGCTCTGAGCCATCAGCCCAGAGCCTGACGCGGGGCTCGAACTCACGGACCGCGAGATCGTGACCTGGCTGAAGTCGGACGCTTAACCGACTGCGCCACCCAGGCGCCCCTAGTCACTTCTAATTCTAGTTCTCTTGCTATTTCCACTACATCTCTAGTCAGACATAGTTCATGGCACCCCAAAAGCAATGACAATAGTAACATCAAAAATCACTGATCACAGATCATCATAACAAATACAATAATAATGAAAATATTTGAAACCTGCGAGAATTACCAAAATGTGACATAGAGACACAAAGTGGGCAAATGCTGTTGGAAAAATGGCACCAAAAGACTTGCTTGACCCAGGGTTGCCACAACCTTCAATTTGCTAAACACACACACACACACACACACACACACACACAGTATCTGTGAAGTGCAGTAGAGCAAAGTGCAAAAAAACTAGTTATGCATTGTAATATATTAGTTTTGAGTGTACAACAGTGATTTGACGTTTGTATATACTGTGAAATGATCACCACAGTTAATCTAGTTACTTCCTGCTGTCATATAAAGTAAATTCAATATTATTAATTATATTCCCCATGCTGTATATTATATCCCTATGACTTATTTATTTTATAACTGGAAGTTTATAATTCTTGATCCTCTTCACCCATTTTGTATTTCACTCCACCCCCCTCCTTTATAGCAACCACCAATCTTCTTTTTGTATCTATGAGTCTGGATCTTGTTTTATTTTGTTTGTATGCTTTATATTTTAGATTCTACATATAAGTGAAATCATATAGTATTCGTCTTTCTCTCTCTGACTTACTTCACTTAGCATAAATCCTCAAGATCTATCCAAGTTGTTGCAAATGGCAACATTTCATTCTTTTTATGGCTGAGTAGTATCCCATTGAATACATATAAAACATCTTCTTTATCCATTCATCCTTCAGTAGATACTCTGGTTGCTTCCATATCTTGGTTATTGTAATTAATGCTACAATGAACATAGGAGTGAATGCATCTTTTCAGATGAGTGTTTGTATTTTTTTCAGATAGATACCCAGTAGTGGAATTGCTGGATCACACGGTAAAAATTTTAATTTTTTAAGGAACCTCCAAATGGTGTGCCATAGTGGCTGCATCAATTTACATTTCCACCAACAGCACAGGAGGATTCCCTTTTCTCCATATCTTAACCAACACTTTTTTGATAATAGCCATTCTGACAGATGTGAGGCATTACTTCACTTTGGTTTTGATTTGTATTTCCTTGATAATTAGTGATGTTGAGCATCTGTATGTCTTCTTTGGAATTATGTCTATTTAGATTCTCTGACCATTTTTAAATTGAATTGTTTAGTTTTCTGTTACTGAGTTGCATGAATTTGTTACATATTTTGGATATTAACCTCTTATCAGATGTATCATTTGCAAGTATCTTCTCCCACTCGGTGATTGCCTCTTTATTTTCTTGACGGTTTCCTTTGCTGTGCCAAAGCTTTTTAGTTTGATGTAGTCACGTGTTTATTTTTGCTTTAGTTTCCCTTGACTTTGTTGTCAGATATTAAAAACCATTACTAACACTGATGTCGAGTTGCTTACTGCCTGTTTTATTCTAGAAGTTTTATGATTTTGTGTCTTAACATTCAAATTTTTAATTTTGAGTTAATTTTGGTATATAAGAAAGTGGTCTTGTTTCATTCTTTTGCATATAGATATCCAGTTTTCCCAACACCATTTATCAAAGAGACTTTCCTTTCCCCATTGTCCATTCTTGACTCTTTTGTTCTAAATTAAATGACCATATATGCATGTGTTTATTTCCAGGCTGTCTGTTGATCTATATTTCTCTTTTTGTGCCTGTACCCTACTGTTTTGTTTACTATAAGTTTGTAATATAGTTCAAAATCAGGGAGCATGATACCTCTGGCTTTGTTCTTTCTCAGCCTTACTTTGGCTATTCAAGGTCTTTTGTGGTTCCATACAAATTTTAGAATGATTTTCCAGAGTTCTGTGAAAAATGTCACTGGAATTTTGATAAGGATTGCATTGAATCTGTAGATTGCTTTGAGTTGTATGAACATTTAAACAACTTTAATATGTCCAATCTATGAACACAGTATATCTATTTGTGTCCTCTTCAATATCTTGCATCAGTGTCTTATAGTTTTCAGAGTACAAGTCTTCCATCTCATTGGTAAAGTTTATTTTAGGTGTTTTGTTATTTTTGATATAATTGCAAATAGACTCATTTTCTTAATTTATCTGATAGTGTATTAGTGTAGAGAAATGCAACAAACTTCTGTATATCAATTTTATATCCTGCAAATTGACTCAATTCATTTATTCTAATATTTTTTAGTGGAGTCTTTAGGATTTTCTATATATAATATTATGTCATCTGCAAATAGTAAACGTTTTACTTCTTTCTTACCAGTTTGGATTCCCTTAATTTCTTCTTCCTGTCTGATGCTATGGCTAAGACTTCTAGTACTATGTTTAATAAAAGTGGCAAAAATGGACATCCTTTTCTTGTTCCTGATCTTAGAGAAAAAGCTTTCAGCTTCTCACCATTAT
Organism: Prionailurus viverrinus; assembly: GCF_022837055.1. Taxonomy (NCBI): domain Eukaryota; kingdom Metazoa; phylum Chordata; class Mammalia; order Carnivora; family Felidae; genus Prionailurus; species Prionailurus viverrinus. Next base: position 21,033,091 of record NC_062571.1, on the reverse strand, counting down.
GTAGTTAGCAGTGAATTGGTCATATACAGTTTTTATTTTGTTGTAGTATATTTCATTGATAACCACTTTGTTGAGTTTTTATCATGTATGGATTTTGAATATACTCAAATGTTTTTTCTTCATCTATTGAAATGATCATATGATATTTATTCTGCTATTGTTAATGTGATGTAGCACATGATTATGTTTATTGAACCATCTTTGCATTCCTGGAAAAAATTCCACTTGATCATGGTGAATGATTCTTTAATAATATTGTTGAATTCAGTTTGTTAATTTTTTTTAGGATTTTTGCATCTATGTTCATCAGGGATTTGGGCCAGTAATTTTCCTTTTTTATAGCGTCTTTGGTTTTGACATGAGGGTAATGCTGGCATTGTAGAATGAATTTAGAAACAGTTTTTCCTTTTCAGATTTTTTTGAATAGTTTGAGAAAAATAGGTATAAATTGTTCTTTAAATGTTTGGTATCACTTTCTGGTTCTGGATTTTCATTAGTTTTTGGTTTTTTAAATTACCAATTCAACTTCATTATGAATATAATCAATCTGTTTAGATTTTCTATTTCTTCCTGATTCAGTCCTGAAATATTGTATGTTTCCAGGGATTTATCCATTTCTTCTAGATTGTCCAGTTTGTTGGTGCATCATTTTTTTGTAGTAGTCACTTATAATCCTTTGTAGTTCTGTGGTGTCATTGTAACTTCTTTTTCATTCCTGATTTTATGTATTACCTCTCTTTTTTTCTTGATGAGTTTGGCTGAAGGTTTATCAATTTTCGTTTATGTTTTCAAAGAAACATAAGTTTGTTGATCTTTACTATTTTTTTTTAGTCTCTATAGCATTTATTTCTACTCTGATGTTTATTATTTCATTCCTTGTATTAACTTTGTGTTTTGTTTGCTTTCTTTTTTTGGTTCCTTTAAGGGTAAGCTTAAGTTACTCATTTGAAATTTTTCTTGTTTTTTTTTTAATTTTTTTAATGTTTATTTATTTTTGAGAGAGAGAGAAAGAAAGAGAGAGAGAGAGCAGGGGAGGGGCAGAGAGAGAGGGAGACACAGAATCCCAAGCAGGCTCCAGACTGAGCTGTCAGCACAGAGACCACCACAGGGCTCAAACTCATGAAACATGAGATCATGACCTGAGTCAAAGTTGATGCTTAACCACCGACTGAGCCACCCAGGCGCTCCAAGATTTTTGCTTCTTAAGGTAGACTTGTATCACTATAAACTTCCCTCTTAGAATTGTTTTTGCTATGTCTCATAGATTTTGGAATGTTGTGTTTCCATTTTCCTTTGTCTACAGGTATATTTTTATTTCCTATTTGATTTATTCATTGACCCATTGGTTGTTTAGTAGCATGTTGTTTAGCCTCCGTGGTTTTTTTTCTAGGTTTTTTTCCTGTAATTGATTTCTAATTTCATAGCATTGTGGTTAGAAAAGAAGGTTGGTATGATTTTAATCTTCTTTAATTTATTGAGACTTGTTTGTGGCCTAACATGTGATGTATCCTGGAGAATGTTCCATATGCACTTAAGAAGAATGTGTATTCTGCAGCTTTTGGGTGGAATTTTCTCTATATATTAAGTCTATCTGGTCTAACATGCTGTTTAGGGCCAATATTTCCTTAATTTTCTGTCTGGATGATCCATTGATGTAAGTGTGGTGTTAATATCCCCTACTATTAATTATCCCCTACTATTAATATTCCCTACTACTGCTGTCAATTTCTCCCTTTTGGTCTATTAATATTTTCTTTATATATTTTGGTCCTCCTGTGTTAGGTACATACATGTTTATACATGTCATATCTTCTTTCTGTGTTGACCCTTTTATCATTATGTATTACCCTTATTTGTTTTTTATTACAGTCTTTGTTTTAAAGTCTTTTTAGTCTTATAGAAATATAGCAACAATAGCTTTCCTTTCTTTTCTATTTGCACAGAATATCTTTCTTCATCCCTTCACTTTTAGTCTGTGCATGTCCTTCTGAAATGAATCTCTCATAGGCAGTATATAGATATTTTTTGCTTTTTCTCCATTCAACCACTCTGTGTCTTTTCATTGGCAAATTTGGGCCATTTAAAGTGATTATTGATTGGGGGCACCTGGGTGGTTCAGTCAGTTAAGTGTTTGAATTCAGCTCATGTCATGATCACACATCTTGTGAGTTCAAGCCCTGTGTCAGACTCTGTGCTGTCAGCTCAGAGCCTGGAGCCTGCTTCGGATTCTGTGTTTCCCTCTCTCTATGCCCCTCCCCAGCTTCTCTCTCTCTCTCTCTCAAAAATAAATAAACATTAAGAAAAAAATAAAGTGATTATTGGTAGGTATGTACTTACTGTTATTTTTATTTTTATGTTTTAGGGCTGTTTTGTAGTTCTGTTTCTTCTCTTTCTCTCATCCCTTGATGAGTCTATTTAGTGCTATGTTTAGATATTTTTCTCATTTTCTTTTGTGTAAAGTTTTGCTTTGCCGTTTGCAAAATTTACATATATCATCCTATGTATCTAACAGTCAATTTTAGGTTGACAGTAACTGAAATTTGAATACATTCCAAAACTCTACATTTGTATTCCCTCCACCAACATTTTATGCTTCTGATGTCACTTTTTACATCTTTTTATTTGATGTATCTATTAATAGTTTTAGTTAACTTCACTACTTTTTTAAGTTTCATAGTACCTTAATATGTGATTAATCTACTATCTTTGTTATATATTTACCTTTTTCCAGTGAGGTTTTCTATTTTCATATATTTTCCTGTTACTTATTGGTGTATTAAGCTTTAAAGAAGTTCCCTTAACATTTCTTATAAAGCCAGTCTAGTAATGATAAACTCCTTTAACTTTTGCTTATCTGGAAAACTTTTATCTCTCCCTCAATTCTTAATGATAATCTTTCTGGGTAAAATATTCTTGGTTGGAAGTTTTTTCCTTTTAGCACTTTGAATATGTCATGCCACCCTCTTCTGGCCTGCAAAGACTCTACTTAGAAATCTGCTGATAGCCTTTTAGGATTTCCCTTGCTCATAAAAATTTGTTTTTCTCTTGCTGCTTTTAAGATTCTCTCTTTAATTTTTGACATTTTAATTATACTATGTCTTGGTGTGGCTCTCTTTGTGTTCATCTTTTTTGGAACTCTTGGGACTTCCTGAACCTGGATGTCTGTTTTCTTCCCTAGGTAAGGGAAAATTTTAGCCATTATTTCTTCAAGTAAGTTTTCTGCACCTTTATCTCTTTCTTGGACCCCTGTAATGCAAATGTTACTCCACCTGATGTTGTCCTGTAAGTTCTTCAAGTTGTTGTTGTTCTTGGTCTTTTTTTCTGCTCTACCATCATAAGTTCTGTTGCTTAGTCTATCAGCTCTCTGATCAGTTCTGCTTTATCAGTCTAGTGTTGAAGCCCTCTAGTGTATTTTTCAGTTCAGCTATTTTATTCTTCAGCTCTGTGACTTATATTTGGTATTTCTTTATATTTTCTCTGTTGAAGTTATTACTGTGGTCACCTATTCTCCCAATTTTGTTGAACATTTTTATGACTATTACTTTCAGTTCTTTATCAAGTGCATTCCTTGTCTCTATAGCATTAAGGTCTTTTTCTTAAGTTTTGTCTTGTTCTTTTGTTTGGAACATATTTCTTGTTTTCTCATTTTTGTTTGAGTCTCTGTATTTGTTTTTGTGTATTAGATAAAACAGCTACTTCTCTTTTTCTTGAAGGAACGGCCTTGTGTAGGTAATAAACCATCTCATTCAACCTTGTTCTTCGTTGTTTTTGAACCTTTGTGATTGGGATTTATTCTTGATATATCCCTATTGCTGAGGTTGTGCCAAGAACTGGGGGTGTTCCAAGGGGAAGAATCTCATTTAGTACCTAGTTTCAGGGTAATTGGAAGCCAGTCTCTCAGGGCAGCAGGTTTAAAGTATGCAAAAATATACAGTCCTGGAGGCTACAGTCAAAATTCATGCTGGCCTCCATTTCAGGAGACCATGAGGTATCCTCTAGGTGACAGCTGCAAAATTCTGGGTTCTGGATGAATGTATAAACTTTCTGGGAGGTCTCTTTGAGCTGTAGTGAGTCCAGGAGAGCGCACAACAATGGTGTCTCCTTGTTTACATTCCCTGGAAGCACCTCCATATGCTTTAGATGTGTGGGAAACCTGAAGTCTACCTTCAGTTTGAAGTTTCAGGCTAATAGTCCTTTTCCTAGGTAGACTGGGGTTGTGTTTTAGTGTGTCTGTGCAATGCCTGGTGCAGGGCAGGGTGGCCTGTTAAAAATTGTCTGTTACATTCCTATGGATCTCAAGCATGCCAGCTCCCTTGGCCACCAAGGCCAGGCAGTAATAGGGAATCTTTGTGTAGATTTTGCAAGCCCATTGGCTTTAGCTAACCAGCTGTGAATGTAGGTGGAGGGATTTACTGGCCAATTATAGAAAGGCAGTGGGAAAATATATTGACTGAACATATTTATGGGCTTCTGGAATGCAGCACTAGAGTGTTTTGTCTATGTAGAATATCTATATAGAATGCCATGACCACTCATACCAGTCCAAGCCATCGAGCGGGGGAGGGTGACAACCACCTTGGTTGCAGACTGTACCTAGGGAATGGGAGAATGCTACAACCATGCTCACCTGCCCCAGCCAGGAAGCAGGAGGTGCTACAACTGCCTGCTCTTTCATGCTTAAGCAAGATAGCACCATGACCTCTAACCCCTGACACTCTTAGCAAGCAAAAGAATTGTGTGTCTGAACTTGCCAATTCATGCTACTGGGGTAAGTGAAGAGTGCAAAAAGGGCATCCACTAACACCTCTTATCCAGAGTGATAATCAACTCTCCCCTCCCCCCTCCAGCAGATGCTTTTAGACTAGCAAATCAATCTCCTTCAAATTTAGTCTAAGAGCTTTCAAACTGCTGGCTTTTTTTTTTTTTTACTGGGTCTCTAGGCAAGTGAGATCACATATGATCCCTTTGAAAGGGAAATATCAGTTTCCTATAGTACTTTGCATCCCTTAGACATTATCCCATTGTTTTTCTAAGCCAGATGTTTTGGGGGCTTGTTTCTTTGGTACAGACCCAGAAGTTGGGATGCTTGATGTGGGATACCAGCCCCTTATTCCTCTGGAACAACCAGACTTGTGATATCCCTATTTTGTGTCACCAAACCAGGGGAGGGGGGTTGGCGACACTGTCTCTGCCTCTCCTACATGTTTCAATGTTATCTTTTTATCTTTTGTTATAGGGAAAGAGTTCATCTACTTTTCATGTTTTTTTTTTCAGAAGGAAAAAGACATATGTAGCTATAGACTTGGTGTGTCTGTGGGAAAACTTGAGTTCAGAATCTTCTTAGGCTACATGGAAATCATCTTTCCTCTTTTTGAAGATGGACATTTTAACAGACAGGAGGTGATATCTCATTGTGGTTTTTATTTGAATTTCCCTAATGACTAGAGATATTGAGTATTTTTTGAGTATCTTTTGGCCATCGATATATATTTTTTGGAAAAATATCTATTCAGGTCTTTTCCCCTATTTTAATTGGATTTTTTTTTTGTTTTGCTGTTGAGGGTGGTTGTTGCTACTGAGTCATAGTTCATTATATATGTTGGATATTAACCCTTTATATATGATTGCAAATATTTTTCCCATTCTCTAGGTTGTCTTTTCACTTTATTGGTCCTTTTGCTGTGCAGAAACTTTTTAGTTTGATGCTAGTCCCACTTCTTTTTGGTTCTGTTGCTGTACTGTGTTGACACTTAAAGGTGTCATACCCAAAAAATCATTGCCAAGACCCAGACCAACAAGCTTTTTTTCCTGTAATTCCTTCTAGGAATTTCATGGTCTTAAGATTGTACATTTAGTCCATTTTGAGTTAAATTTTGTGAGTGGTGTAACCTAAGGTTTCCTGCTTTTACTATGAATAACCAAATTTTTAAAGCACCATTTATTAGACAGATCATCTTTTTTCCATTGAGTATTTTTGGTTCCCTTATCAAATATAGTTGACCATACATGCTTATGTTCACTTCTGGGCTCTAGTTCTATTCCACTGATCTGTATTTATGTTTTTATCCAGAACCATACTGTTTTGATTACTATAGCTTTCATAGCATAGCTTGAAAACAGAAAGTGTGATGCCTTCAACTAAAGTCTGTATTCTCAGAATTGCTTTGGCAATTTGGGGTCTTCTGTTCCACTTAAAATTTTAGGTTGTTTTTTCTACTTCTGCAAAAAAATGCCATTGGAATCTTGATAAGGATTGCATTGAATCTATAGATGTCTTTTAGTAGTATTGACATTTAACAATATTCTTTGAACACATGAACACAGAATACCTATTTGTGTCTGACTTCTTTCATCAGAGTCTGTTGTTTTCATATTATAAAGCTTTACCTCCTTGGTTGTTTATTCCTAAGTATTTTATTGCTTTTGATGCTATTGTAAATAGGATCATTTTCTTTTTCAGGTAATTTGTTGCACATAAATAGAAACACAATTGGTATTTGTATATGAAATTTATATCCTGCAATTTTATTGAATTGGTTGATCAGATCTAAGTTTTTGGTGAAGTCATTAGGAATTTTCAAAATATAAAATCACATCAACTGAAAATAGAGAAAATTTTATTTGTTCATTTCCAATACTGATATTTTCTTTTTTCTTGCCTAATTGCTTGGACAAAGATTTTTCAGTACTTTGTTGAATAGGAGTGGTGCAAGTGGGCACTACAGTCTTGTTTCTGATCCTAGAGGAAAAGCTTTCAACTCTTCACCATTGAGTATGATGTTCTATTTCTCTCCCTTCCTTGGGAAAGTTTCAGCTATTTCTTTAAATACACTGTTCCTTTCTCTTCTCGAATTCTCATGTGTTTTTGTGTGTGTGTTAATATTGTTTTTATTGTGTTCCATATGTCCTCTAAGCTTTCTTCACTCTTTATTCTTTTTGCTCCTCTGACTTGATAATTTCAAATGTCCTATCTTCCAGGTCTCTGATTATTTCTTCTGCATAGTTGAATCTCCCTTTCCATCTCTTTCTTGACAATTCTTCACTTATTGTATTTTTCAGCTCTGGGATTTGTTTCTTATAGTTACTATTTCTTTGCTGAACATCTTATTTTGTTCATGCATTGTTACCCTAATTTTGTTTAGCTGTGTGTTATTCGAATTCATTACACTTCTTTAAGAGGATTATTCTGAATTCTTTACCTGATAGTTCATTGATTTACATTTCCTTAAGGTCAGTTATTAGTTTTAGCTTTGGGTTTCCTTTGGTAGTGTCATATTTACCTGATTTTGTGATCCTTACATTGGTATCTGAGTATTGAAGTTGTCTCCTCTTCCAGACTTCACAAGTTCACTTTGCAGAGACAGTACTTCACCAGTCAGCTCACTTTGGGTTTCTGGACCTGTGTACTGGAGTAACATTCTTGGGCAGTGGGGTCTGCTATTGGAGTCTATTTAGGGGAAAGGTAATTGAGCTGTCAGTGTTGGGGTGGTGTGATATCGGTGTTCTAGGATTTTCTGAGTGGTGTCTTGTCCATGAATAGTTGTTAGTTGTTCTTGTGCGGGGGAGAAAAGTCAGAAACAATGTATGTCATCATATAGGTAGCCTCACTCTCTACTACTACATTCTCAGAGTGTCCTCAGTTGTAGCAGACTCATGTTCTCTCAAGGTGAACCTGACTTCTAAATATTGCAAAGTCACTTGGAGTCAAATCTAAGAAATTATGGGTCATAAAACTATAAAGCTGTGGGTCATAACCCTTTGGCCACAATCCTTTTGAGGATCTCAGTAAACCTCTGAAAACACAAGGCAGATGACAGAAATACTGCATTTGAAAGCACAGGCACATTGCTACAAGATGGGCCCTTTCAACAGTTTTATGAGACTCTGGGCTTTCTAGATGGATGCAGGAATCCTGGTGCCATAAACCTGTGGAGGTCTGTGTTGAAGGCTGGGGATAATTCATCCTCCAGTCCATTGGCTCCACCATTTTTTTCAAATGTAAGCTTCATAAGGACAAGGGTTTATGTTCCATTTACTGATGTTCCTAGAACAGGGCCTGGTAGTGACTAATCCCTATGTATATATGTAAAAAATGAGTAATTGGATGAATAATTTACTATTGGGTTTATAGGTAATATTTCAGTTTTCAAAGATTGTCTATTTTTAAAAAACCACTGGCACAGGTGATTCAAGTGGTGATATTTCTGGAAGCATAGTAACTGGAAGGTTAGGGTTTCTCTGAGAGTTCACAAATCTCAGGACTAGTAATAAGACACTGATTCCATCTGAGAATGAGTTCACACAGAATCTCAGGGCAAGGCGCAGTGAGTGTTCAGCGTGCAGTGTGACAGCACCATGATCAGTGTCTGGAACAGGAACCTGGCTCAAGAAGCCCAGCTGACTTTAGGAAGGAGCTCCTCTCCTGATGGATGAGATTGTCACAGTGGTCAGATATTTGACTCTTTATAAAACAAAGAAGAACAATAATAAAATCTGTTCTGTAATCTTACTCTTTTTGTATATACGTATGGGTGGCCAGAGAAACAATGATTGATTACTGGTCCTGGACTCCCTGGCTAAAATAAAGTACCTTAGCTTCTGGTTGAAAATGAGGATAGTCAACGCAAAACAACAGGAGAGAAAATGCAAACTCAATTCTACTGCAGAAACATCTTTCAATTCTGCTGAAAATGGGGGGAAAAAAAAGCTTTCTTAGAAAACAAAGACAGGCATAAGGTTTATGCATAAAGATTTTTTTTTCTAAAGAAAGACACATTTCATCTAGCAAGGGCAATACAAAGGGGTTATATAAATTTATTTTTCATATAACAATTGATTACTTTAGAAAAAATTCCCATTTTCAATGCTTAATTCCATCGCTCATTAAAAAAAATCACTAAAAGGACAAAAACCCACACAAAAATACAATCTGTATCTGTTCTCTATTTACAGATAACCGGTCACTATTAAGGCACAGATTGATTAAAAACTAACATTTATTCAAATAATCCAAATATTTTGTGCATCATATAACACTGACAACACCATAGACTGTAGTGTCATATTCCCTTCATTGCATCAAGAGAAAGTGAGAAAAGTAATTTCCAGTGTTTTTGTTTATTTTTAGCCACCCTATTTAATCTAGTTTAATTGGGACAGTTTTCTCTTTGGCATAGCATCAAAGCACTGTTCATAAAACCTGTATTGACTTAATACTGCAAATTCATTCTATCTTCCTCTATTGCAACTGCATGATAGAGAGCTTGGGAAAGAGCTCTAAATCATTAGGTTTTTTTTTTTTGGAAGCTCTTATTAAGTAAAATTTAAGGCACTGAGTTGTTCAATAGGAAACAAATCTGAATTCCTACCCCGTGCTGAATGTGTGGCATGATGTGTTCATATAGCCATGTAAGGCAGGGAGCGACATGTTGCACAGGGTGATCCTGTTGTACTTGCAAAAGGAGCAACTTAGTTCTTATACTTAAGCACGTAAGATTTAGTTTAGAAATGGGCATCCCCTTGGTAATGTAACTGACATAATTTTATGACAGGCCCATTATCTATACCTTCTAGGTTACCAATATTATTTTTTAAGGTGAAAATTTTTCTATGTGCAAAACTTCTCTTCAACTCTTTTTATTACTTTAATGGTAAGACTTAGTCATGGAAAAATGTCTGGTGAATCTGTCTGATCCCACATTTGTATGAAAGTCGTCAATTATGTACGCTTATGTAATGCCTTCTGCTGAGAATATACGACAGTGGTTTATGTCCATGGAGAAAGTCTTGAATACTGAACATAAATAAGTCATTACAGTACAGGTAATTCACAACATTTCCTATGGGAAAGTTTTCCAACAAATTAATACACTTGGAAATAATATTGCTTTGAAGAAAGGAGAGGCACTTGGCGATTTTCTTCATGGATTGAAAACCTTTCATTCATCTACAATAAGATGTCTGAAAAGACCTAAGAAACAATGTTGCCTGATTTCTTGGACTTTCACAGTATAAGATAGTAACAATGAGTCTAGCCACTTAGAAAACAGTCCTTTTTTTTTTTCTTTTTTTTTTTTTTACTTTTTGCTTTCCTTTGGAACTCAGCTGTTTTTATAAACTGTCACCCTGGAAACTTAAATAAAGCCTTTCTGTTCTCAACAAACACAAGTCTACTTCAAGCAGACAGATATGGTTTTAGAAAGTCCTGTGACCATATGGAGGACAGCTAATATGTACATGATAAGGATAGCAATTTATTTCTCCTCTTAATGGCAACAGTGCTGTCTTGTCAGATGATTATTTGTCTTTTTTAAATAAGTGACAATCTAGGGCTCCAGTTATTGAATGCCGTCCATTCTCTACCATAAATCTCTAGTAGATACCAATTTAATCAGTTATGTACTGTATGCTTATAACATCTAAAAATAAAAGTTTGATATAAATAAGTGTCCTTTAGTGGCAATATACTACAGAATAGCCCTTTGCCTTCAGACAACCATTAAAATCATTTTAGGAATACAGGCAGCAGCTAAATATGATGACTGCAAAGGGTTAATATTGCAAAGTTCACTTGGTCTTTCTTTGCACCTGTTATGTGAAATAGGTTCATTGCTAATTGTTTCTAGGATGCTGACATCAGTGAACAGAACTGGTCCAGAACCAAGTGGAGTCACTTGCATTTCCCAAAGTCACAGAATACTCAGCATAAAACTAATAATCCAGTACCATTTCAAATAAAAATTTTACAGTCAGAAAAATATGACTAAATCTGATTTGTACCAATACATCAGGTGACATGAAAATGAGAGAAAGAGGGATAATTTCCACAGGACAAGAAATTAGAGAGTGTAAAGTGCTGAAAGACCTCAATAATTATTTTAAAGCAGTACCAGAAAATTCCATTTTGATTATTTTTTAAAATCCCCAAATGCCTAAACAAAACAAGCAAACAAAAGAACCTCTATGTTTTCTGGTATTCCAGATGTCAATTAATCCTTCATTTTAAGTAAAAAATCAGTGCATATGTTATTTAGGTAAATAAAAATAGGAAATAAAGCCCTACCCTCAAATTGCAAATTCTGTCCGATTGCCATTAAAAAAAAAAGGCATCCAAGTGTGGCAGTCTGTATGATGACGTAAGATCATCTCCTCTCTTTTCTTCCTTTTTGGCACAAAGTTCAGGTGTGAGTAAGATGCTTTGGTCCTGATACCAGACACCCATAGTACTGAGGACGGTGTGCAGTGAAGGCAGTTCACAGATCTCCTGTGTCCAACTCGACAGAGGTGGTGGTGTGTACCTGGAGGTACGTACTGCTACCAGCGGCCACTGACGCTAGCAACATCTGAGTGATACTGACGGGGTAGCCTCCCACTTGCTCCGCCTTCCAGGAAAGAGGTGCGTGCAGTTGGTGGTTCAAAAAGCTTTCTTCGATTTTTATTCAGTTCTAGGAAGAAAAAGGGAGAATTGTTAGGAGATCAGTGGAGAAGCTCAACGGGACATGGCAGTAGAGCTCAGAAAATGGTGACAGTAGGGTTTTGGAGGGGAAGTCAAATCTAGTATCAAAAGGAAAAGTTTTAGTTGCTGGTCAAAACATTTCTGAAATTGCTAGAAGGTCTGATATTAAATACAGCATTTTGGTAGCAGGAGAACCAAGGACATGAAATCATTTTTATTGCAGTTTGTAAACTATCTGGGAGATATGTCATTCTCAGAACCCTCTATACTCCAGATATACAAATTGAACAGTTTGAACTATCCCAAATGTCATTTCAGAGGCAAAGGGAGGGGCCCATCAAAGCTGGTGAAAGGCATAAGAGAGAATGTATTACCAACGACACAGAAAATTATTACAGCTATTGAACTCATCCATGTGAAACACAGCCATCACTAGATTACTGAAATCAGACATGAAAAGAAGACCTCACACACAAACAAGAAAATAATGGAGGAGCACGCTGAAGTGTTAAGCCACAGCCCAGTGGCTCCACTGATGCCTCTGCTCCTTGGGTCAGAAAGAGTTATATGAAGAAGTCTATCAGCAGCAGTTTTCTTTGAATATAATAATCAACTTAGTAAAAATACTAACAGTTGAATCCAAATTCTGAGGAAAAACTAAGATGCTTTATTTTAATTGTAAAGAAACCAGAGTACTTAGAAAAAAAGTTTACTTTGTCTTTTGTCAAATAGAAACTGTTAATCAGAAAGGTAGAAAATTAACAGAGGCAGCCCATCTTGTTTATCCCTATGCAACATCACTCCTCCCCACCCTCTACCACATACATTTACAAATCCTCAAATAAACCAATGTAACTCTTGCTAATAAAGAGAACTGTCAGACTCTGGATATTAGGGTTCTGACAGCCACCAAACGCAAGTATCAAATAATGGGATTATATAGTTGATGTGCTTAAAGTTGTCTTTTTTTTTTTCTTGAGGGGGTGGAGCCAGTGGTTCAGCATGTGCATTTGCGCAGTACTCAGAACTTTTTTAACCACACATACACACAATCTCCTTTTCCAATTCTGAGGTTGCATAAGCTATGGCTGCATTAGTGCTGGAGCTGAGAACAACAGACTCAAGTTGCAGAGCAGTCACAGGTGGCTAAGGAAAGCCATATGGCCAGATGTGCACTTATCTCCTGAGTTCTGGAACATGAACCAACACCCTAACACTTCACCCCACTGCCTTCCAAAATGTTAACATCTGCCCCATTGAGGTGATGCACGAGTGGAAATATCTCTCTTTTGTTCACAGTTAGGTCTTAGTGGAGAAGAAAAATAAGTGATTTAGTAGCGATTGTAACAACAAGCACTTTACAATTTGTTTTGTCCTATTTAAGTCCTCCTTAAGGAATAAATGATATTACCATTCTCCATTTTAGACACGAAAACTGAGTTTTCAAAATAGACAAGAGTAACCTATCCACACAGCTGTCAAGTGACAGGCTGAAACTCTGCCTGCCTATGCAAATGCTGTGCTCTGGGCCCTGAGCTCCAGTGATCCATCCATCGAGTAGAAAAGACCAACCAAGGCATTAGGAATACAAATCTGAAAACTTGGTAGTTTCAGGTATGCCAGATAACAGAGCTGCACTTCATATTTTACTACACTAAATTTATTTTTTAAATAGAATAACATAGCTTTAAAACTCTGGAACAGCAAGGAAGGTTATCTTTATAAGATGCAGGCATGCTTATAGATGGCTATTGTTTCAAATTTCTGCAAAAACACTGTAGCAATGACATTCCTACTAAAAGCTGAACACATGTATTGTTTTTAAAAAACAAACAAATTCATAAATCAAGACAGAATTTAATATATTTAAAGGCAACTGTAGGAAAGTTAAGAATAAATGAATCCCATTAAGCACACAGCCTGTGAAAGTTTTATCCACCTTCTAGTAAGAAGACTGTCTTGGCCTTCATTTTCTCCTGAGAGAGTAATGCATGAATCAGGAGAACATTCCCATGCTATAGAGAAGGAATAGGAATGCAGCTACCCTAGCACACTTAACATGCACAATTGAAGAAATTGGGCCACTGAAGACATACACATTTTTTAAAAAGACATTAAAAACTTTATTCTGAAAAGTCACATCAACTAGATTTTTGAGAGAATAAAATGATCATGAAGGAATTCGGCCATTCCCTAAAGATATAATTTCTAAGGTGTATATTTCCAAATGTGAAGCAGAGATAAATCTACTAGAGAGACTATCAAAGATCAAGTCCTACTGAAGAGACTTTATTTTTGTTGTTGTTTTTTACATTAAAAAGTAAACTCCCTCCTGATTTTTTTTTCAAGTAAGCCTAAGAGATAGTTTGGGAAAATACCAACCTTTTTCTTTGAAATTCCAAGGTTCACACAATCCTGGCAGCTCTCAGGATCTTGTTGCGGGTCTGAACAGAGTCACAAACTAAAAGAATAGGTCGGGAAATGTTAGATCTACCTGAGGCTGTGGTGGGAAGCTTGTCAATAGGATGTTAAAGTTCCTTTTACTTTGTCCCTGTACAATTTAGTTAATCACTCACTAAAATACTGAGAAAAATCAAAGAATTTTCAAAAAAATCACAGATTTGAAAAATAAGATCATTTTTTTTCTCTGATCCATCTATACTAGAGATAAATCTCATCTCCTTCTATGACATTAAAAGAAATGTCTTCTGGCCCAAGATTAAAAACAGAATAAAACCTATACTGAAGGAACAACCCTGATCACAGATTAAAAATCTATAAAATTTTTAAAAGGAATTTTGAACAAACTCTGTACCTAACCAAACTATGTAACCACAAGACAAACGTGAGTAAAAGCTGCCCAGCTACCCTGCATCCACCCCTGGAAATGGAATTTTCTGAGACTAGAAATGGATGCCTTTGTGGTCAGATGAGCTGAACTGGAAAAAGAAGGCTTTTGATGAAGGGTTTCTCAATAAAAACTTATTACTTGCAGAGAAAACAATTTACCAGGTTCAAACAGATGCACTCAACAAAGTAAGGCAAAATCATCCTTAAAATAATCAAGTACTTCACACTGTGCAGAACATTCATAAGACATCTATTCAAAGCCTCTAATTCCCTTTAAAAGCAAGAAGACCTGTGAACCCCATTGAGAGAGGTGGTCTAAAGAAATAGTATGTAATCTCAACAGAACCACACAGAGGATGACTGGAGTAAAAAAAAAATTTTAAAGAAGCTTCAAAACCCCTCCTTTCCAACTCTACTCCCCCAAACCCATCTGAAATACATCACAAATGTGTTCCAGAATAAAGATCCTGATGATTTAAAGAGATCTGCCTGTTGCTGGAGGCTTTACAAAGTTTGGGTGCACAAAGAAAGAATTTTCATTATATGGTCTCTGACATTCCATAAATATCTAATGAAAAATTACCAAATTCTAGAACAGATACTTTCCCAGTATAAATGTGTTGGCCCACAAGCATATTTTAACACTACAGGCTTGGTGATTATGTGAGCTAATTAAATTTCAAATAGTTATTTTTTTAATTAATAAGAGAATGTGAACATATATAAAGTTAATTTGGGTCTAGAAATAGCCCTTTAAGGCTGAGTTATAAACAAGTTGAAAACTATCCTATTGCTAGAGGTAGTAAAAAAAGAAAGAACAAGAGAATATACTGCTAATAACCATACACTGTTAAAAATGTAGTTTATTTCCACTACATCTGATGACATACCATGGGGAAGGACAGACTTCAGAAATGGAAGGTAACCTTACACAATCATCTATTCCAATCCACCTTAATGCTTAAGAAACCAAAACCAAAAGAGGTTTGGAAACTCACCCAAGGACTAATGACTTGGCAGAGGAAAGCCCATATCTCTTTATCTGAATACAGTGCTCTTTCCACTCTACCAAGCTGATCTTATTAACAAGAAAAAGCATCTTCCCTGTGGAGTTCCATTAATGCAACCACTTGGTTGGAAGAAGGATGGAAGAAGACTCATCAAACTGATGCGTGTAGAATTCTATCCATGAAGGAGCCTAACAGGCTGCCCAATGGCTGAATTTCCACCCTTATTTCAAAGCTGTTCTGCTTATATCTGCTTTAGGTATTAGGTCTATATATAAGATTTTCTCGTGGAGTTGGGAGGGGGATGCAATCTCCTGCTAAAATAAAATGGAAAACCAGTGGTTTCCATTTTATTTGCTGATCTGATTAGTGAATACTGTTTGGAAAGGATTTGCACTTGGTTAGATGCCACTGTTGGCTTCACAAAGGCATAGCCTGCAAAACCAATGTTTTGAAAAGGCAAAGTCATTTTCCCACCACACCTGACACTTGGCTTCTGCCCTTGGTGTCTCTGTCTTTTTGAGAAACTGGTACATATATAACATTGACATTAATGAATTTTATCAGAACTTCTTCAAAAAGTAACCTCATTTTTTGCCCCTAAAATTTCTGTCATATTTTTCTATATACCATTTGGAAGTACATGGTTATGTACTTATCATGCAGCTCAATTCCTCATAAATGGAAGATACTCAGTAAATATACATAAAGCATTTTCTAATACCTAGAATATGCAATAAGTGCACCAAAAAAAGTGGTCTGGGACATTATTTTCCTTCATTATTTTCCTTCATTCTGTGACTACATTCAGGATTCCATACCTTTCTGTGTCTCACAAATTCTATTAAAAGTTTGGGAAAAACTTAAAAGCATTAAGACAATACTACTAGATTCCAGCTATACCAAGGATCATTCTTTCTCTGGTGCAATTATCTTAGTTGGTATGCAAGGATACATGCATTTGAAACATGACAGCCAATCCAGAATAATTATTCACTAGTCCAATCATACTTGCTTAACACAACCACAGAAAGGAGAATTCAACTTCTCCCCCATTCTTATGTTCTGCAAAGGGCAACTTTGATTCGGTCTTTCTGAAGAGATCTGTTTTAAAGAACGACATTGTCAAGGCAGGTTTTCAGGCAATGCCTTGAGGAAGGAGTAGGGATGTTCTAGGCATTTGTCACAATGTTAGTGGGAAAACACTCTAGAACCACAACCACAAGGTGCCAGCATAGTAAGCAAGTGGTTGATGGACAGAACCAGCCCCAGTGGCTGAGGCTACTGGCAGAGGTTATTCAGATTTTAAAATAGGACTATGAGCATTTATATTCACCTGAGATTGCAAGCAGCATTTTCCTCCTGGCACCAAAAGTCGTAATTCCCAGCTCCTTCAGATCCTGATCTGTGAGAGTGAGGAATGTCTGTAGATCGATCTGTGGGTGAAAAAGTAATGTATAACCAATATATTAAGTACTTATTTTTGTGCATTAAAAGTTCAACTCATTACTACACATATTTCATTTTCTAATTATGCTCTGCCTACTTCCAAAAAGGAATGATGGTGTCACAAATCTAGGGGACAAGAGACAATAAAGGTGGTGAAATGAAAGTAATGATTCTAGTAGGAGACTTAGTCTAAGCCAGTTATTTATTGCAGTTGAGATTAAAACGTTAGGTCTTAGCATCCTGGCAGCCAGAGCAAAAAGGGAAACACAAATTCCACATGTTTTGTGAACTGGTAAAAGAATACATGCCTGTCCAGAAGATAGAAAACATTTCTTGGCTTTGGATTCTGAATTAAGTGTAGTTCTATAAAAAGAAACTGAATAATACCATAAATGCTATCCTCCATTGTGTTCTACATAAGAATGGTAGAAGAATTCCCAGACTACATCAGACCCATGATTCACTTGGCTCGGTCTAGCATGTTATCTCTGAAAGTGGCCTACAAGTACATATTGGTATATAATTGCACACTCTGGCATCAGCAACAAATTGTGAAGGGAGGAAGCCCAAGGATCCCACCCTTCCTTTGAAGAAAGGTAATAGGCTCTGAAGCCAGAGAGATTTGGCTCTCTATTCCGCCTCTGCTGTTACTAGTTGTGGGCACTCAGGGCTGACATACTGCACACTGCAGGGCTGTAGTGGGCATGAAGTATGATCACAGAGATAAAGCAGTGGGCTCACCACAGTGGTGAATAACTGGCAGTTATGGTTAGTAATTATGTATTTAGACATATCATCTGTGAAAGCGGCTAAACAAATCTTCAACCTGCTTATAGTAAACTAAATCCCACAAGCTCACTTAATAAATTCTTTTTAAGTCGTATTTGAGTATTAGAGAATATCCTACATGAAGGAAACAGAACCGAATTTATACTTTTCATTCAAATGATACAGAAATTAATTTGAGATTTTCTGTTTTCATTTTGGAAAGTACATCCAGATCTTGGAACCTTTTCATTTATCATTTCTAAAGATATGCTTTTAGAAATTCTATTAAATATATATTCTTTATTTTAGGGATCCCCTCTTTTTAAAGTGCCAGAGATGAAATATTTTGGGTTTAGTGGGCCGTACTATCTCTGTTGCAACTATTTGACACTGCTGTTTTAGCTCAAAAACAGCCATAGACAATATGACAATATGCAAATGAATGTGTGGCTGTGTTTCAATAAAACTTTATTAACAAAGACAGGTGTGCAGGCTACAGTTTGCTGACCCCTGCTCTAGTGAATAAATATTAGATAAAGGCAGTCAGGCTTTATATTATGTTTTCTTCCTTCTTAGATTAATTCAATAAGAAGTACATTTAATATATTTCTATGCTTCTTCAAATAAGAAATAAATATAAATTTTAAAAAATCCAGAATATCACTGAATAACACCCAGTCTTTTACTTCAAAACCTTCTTTTTCTGGACTAATTAAAATACTTCTGTCCTTGAGCTTCTCGATCAGCTACACTTGTCTAACCAGCAAAGCTAAATACGTAAATGAAATTTTTTAACACACTGATGAGTGCAACTTAGATAATCCTCAGTTAAATGAACACTAATTCAGATTTCGGGAAAAGACAATGCAATCAATACGCTGAAATCCAACACACAGATGACAAACTTTTTTTGTGTTTGGTGTTAAAAAACAAAGTTCAACAATTACACTTAATAAGTTATTGAACCATGGGCAATACATTAAATTTATGATACAAAGGCCTAACGTTAGATTCTTTTTGAGAGATACATGCTTGGGAATTATGGATTTAATCAGATGTTCTCTAACATGAAATAAGCCAAACTGGAATGAAACTTAAAAACCATGTCTGGACTTGAAAAATACATACATTTATTGAAGTGTTCTAATTTTATGTTGCACTGGGTTAGCTATGCCCTAGCAATAATGACAGCATTATTAGAAAGAATCGTGTTCAGGGCTCTTCTCTTTAAGTCAGTGCATAATAATTTGGCTGATCAGTTTGGTCAAAATCCATGGTAGTGATGTTTCAGAAAACATCTTATTTCTGTCTCAGTTCAGGCAAAACCCAAACAGTAAATTAATGAATAAATTAATATATATAAAAAGCACATTCTATTTTGTGAGAACAGATTCGGTAACATGACTAGGATGGGGTCAAAAACAACCATGGATATTTATTTCAGATGCTGTTATTTAAGAACCACAAATAAAGATAATACGGATTAAAGACTGAAATGATCTTAAATACAGACTTTGCTGTTAGGGGAGTTGTGAATCAAACGTTCCCATGAATCAATACACCGACTGGGTATTTTAGCTAAAACTAGTGGAGGTGTGTTTTTGGAAACACAATTTTCTATATTTCTGCTAACCTGTGTTTACTAGTTGCACTAAATAAATAAGAAATGAGATGACATTTTTCTTAGCAGTGGAAACAAGTTACGAGGCTTTAATAAGTGCTCAGTGAAAGCACAGCCATAGGTCAGTAAGCCATTTCATTCTAGAAGTAGTCATATACACACAACCAAAACAAAGATGCCCAGGAAAGTAAATAAATAATGACTGACCTCTTGTTGCTGGAAGACATCTGTGTATTTGCCCAGGCCCAGTTTGCTAAAGAGCTCAGGGAGGTCAGAGCCTTTGAAAGAGCTGTTCAAGTTACAGCCATTGCTGCCTGTCAGTGAAGAAATGCAGTCCATATAATTGCTACTGCTGAGATAGTGCTCCGCTGAAAGACAAAGGAGAGGCAGGCTTCAAGTGAAAATGCCCAGAGACAACACGGTTTAATTAAAAATTTTAATCACTCAAATATTTTAGATTTCACTGTTGGACTGAATAGAGCAGTAATTGCAGAAATAATGTAATTCCTTACTGAAACATTGGCTTTTCATTAATGAAATTCTGGTTATTGCTTTAGAGAGGCTCTTGCCATTAAAATGTTACACTTGGGAGGCAGCAATTCACCAACAGTGCCTCTGTAGTTAATAATCATTAATCATATTCTCCTGAGCATTCAGAAACATTTGCTCTTCATAATTGATATGAATTAAATGAGAAACTGGAAGAAAGATCCCCAGGATACAATAAAGGTATGGGAAGTTACTGTGAGTCCAGGCTCCTTTTGGAAAGCAGGATAGCCCTCTGTGTCCACACTTGTGTTTTCCTGTGGTCAAAGGAATTGCAGGATATTGCAACGTGTAAATCTCATCCCTTACAAAAATATAATTAGGCAGTGAGTTCACAAAACAGAGTGCTTCCAAAATTAAGAGCAAATGCAAAGTTTAAGAATGGCGCCGGAGTTTCTGGATTATGACAGAAATGAATCTGTCTACTGAAAAAAATTCTAAGACAGCAAAACTAGACTTAACCTTGGCTCCGCCATTGATTTGGCGGGCAAAGATTTCTCCACATTGTCTGTGGTGCTCAGACCCAATAACACTCACTGCTGGGTGATGGACTGGTGAGTCATACCAAGTACTTGACCAAATATTGAATATTTGAAACACTCTCCCAGAGCTGCTTTGGAGAGCCCAGTAGAGCCCTGCAGCTATCCCTACTTCCCTGACCAACAACTAGCTCTTATCCATGTGGGAATTCTTCCCCTTATACCAAAGTTGCAGCTGCAGGAATGATTCCAAGGTTGATGAGGGCAGAGGATGCTCACCTAGCTAATCAGATACATCTTATCTCCTCTGGCCAATGCATTCTCCAGATCTAAGAATCCTGTTCTAGATTGTTTTGTTTGCCACTAATCACCTTCTCTGGTCATTTCATTTCCCAAATGACAGTACATATACTTTCTATATTTCAAGTGGAAGGAATTTCCTGATCAAGTTTCTCTTTCTCTTAAAAATAGGTGTTTTAGTGGTGCCTGGCTGGCTCAGTCTGTGCACCATGCAACTCTTGATCTCTGGGTAGAATTCAAGCCCCACATTTGGTGTGGAGCCTACCTAAAATAAAAATTTAAGGGATGCCTGAGTGGCTCAGTCAGTTAAGCACAAGACTTTGGCTCAGGTCATTATCTGGCAGTTTGTGGAGCCCCCAGGTCAGGCTGTCTGCACAGTGCCTGTCAGCACAGAGCCCACTTCAGATCTTCTGTCTCCCTCTCACTCTGTCCCTCCCCTATTCACGTTCTCTCTCCTTCAAAAATAATAAAAAAATAATAAAAACAAAAATTTAAAAATATACATTAAAAAACAGATGTTTTATCTTTTGTGGGGAGAAAGTGTAGATGAAAGAACCTAGGACCGAGCCCTGGAGCGTTCCACCATTTAAAGGGAAGACCCAAAGTCATCAACCCAGTGAGGTATTGGCTCGAGGTTGACACAAAGCAAGAATGCAAAGAGCACATGGGAGTAACCACTGGAGTTGACAAGATGAAGGCTACTGAAAGGCTAACCATATAATTTACTGTTTAAACAATAAATTTACTTACTTGGAGAACAGAAGAGGGAGTTACTGAGAATCACAATGGTACAACTCCTGTTAACAGGCTCTGAGAAAAACCTAGACATTGCTAACTTTGAAAAGGATGTCATGAAAAGTCATCTACAACTGTGGTCTTCAATACAGTAACCACTGGCCACATGTGGCTACTGAATGCCTGAAATGTGGGTAGTGGGAATTGAAATGTTCTGCAAGATTATAAGATCTATTCGTACCAGATTTTAAAAACTTAGTACAAAAAAGAATGTAAAATATCTCATAAAAATGTCTTTACATTGATTACATGTTTAAATAATATTTTACATATGTTGGGTTAAGCAAATATGTTAGTAAAACTGGGGAAAAAACAGAGGTTTCAAAATTAAATGTTCTTAGTGATATTTATTATGACACATAATTTCCCTTATATTTCTTTTTATCATAACTATTTATAGTTTTTATAATCTCTCTTAAACTCCTTATGTTTTTAAAGCATCTCACAAAAGCCAAACACCTGTTTTTCCTTAATCATTCCTTTTTATTAATGAGTTCCCTATCTTAACTCTCATCCTGAACTTCAATGCAGCTAAGTTGTACAATTTTAATTATCCAGTGTTAAGTGAAGGGAAAGGAGATAAAGACTGAAAAAGAAGCACAAAACGAATTTATATTGAGCCACAGAACAGAGCTCATTTCCACCCCTAGATCTGCACCTGGCACCAGCCTGCCTCACAGCTCCATGCTCTTGTCAGTGGTGAGGTGCCCTGCCCACACAAGTTTCCTGGCTACTACTGATAATACACTTGGAATGTGTTTTTTTTTTTAAGAGCTGGCTGACACCATGACTGGCCTTTTCAAATCGGAGACTCTTGATAAAATGACCAACCTAATTGATGGCAACAACTGACTGCTACTGAGTGTCCACTACACTCACTTAGATTGCCTTTCTTCAAGTATTCTTCAAATACTGCAAACTATGTTTCAGGATCCCAAATTCATCAAAAACCCTGAAAAAGGCCATTAGGGGAATATCTTGTGATTACTATTGTCAATTCTTGTCTGCTTACCTATTTATACAGCCCAGAAGTGTGAGAGCTGTTACAGACAAAACCAATAGACGCATGCTGAGTCTTCACCACATTTGTTCAAAGCCAGAACCTGTATGCTTTAAATTTTTTCTTCCTATTTATGCCAACCTGGCTACATATTGTCATTTTAAAAAATTAAAACTTGCTCTTCACCTTTAGTAGCTACCCACTGGGCAGACTTTATTTTCCAAGATGCTAATTTGATCTCATTTGGCTCAACTCCTTTACATCCCTGTCTTTTCCTTATCATCAGGATGTTTGTGGGAGCATGACTCATCCATACATTCACTCAACAAACATTTACTGAGTGCCTATCTGTGTCAGAACTGCTAGATATTTGGGAAGAAATAACAAATAAGCCTCTGCCTAACAATGCTCGGCACACGGGCAGTTTGTAAGTTCTTACTGAATGGATAACTATGGTTCCTAGCTTGTAGAGCTCAAATTATCCACAGGTATAACAAGAATGAGTGTAACAAGTGCTAAGTGAAAGCACAGACAAAACGCAGTGGAAACAGAGAACTCCACCATCTGCTTCACCTGGAAAAATAAGGAAGGCTTCATAGAGAAGGTGGCATGTGATGCCAAATACTTGAAGGCATGGGGTTCAGAGTTTATATTTGAGCATCATCCTAAATCAAATGGACAAATTCCAGACTTATTACATCTAAAAGTATGATGAAAAGTCAAAGCTCACTTGATTTGTTCTGTTTACGTTTGGGGCTGCCAATAGAAGCAGCAAATTCACTAGGACTTGTGTGTCCTATTCCATTTCGGTCTCTCCAGTTATCAGATTCACCTCCACTTCCCAAGTGTTCACGACTGTTGGACCTCGAGAGGGACACTGATGAACCCTGTAGACAATCAAAGCCAGATGAGGAAATATTTAATAAGGTAGGTGTCCTGAGCTTTGAGGAGAAAAGAATGCACGTTACACCACCACCATTTACTTCTATTGTTCACCACTGCTGATTCTCAGGAAGAGGCCATGCCATCTGTCTATAGGCCTTCTATCCTCCAGCCACCAAGGACACCTGGTAATATACACAGTATTCATTCACTCCTCCTTCATTATGAGAGCCCCCAGCACAAAGACTGAGTCCTATAAGATTTGGAGCAATGGATACTGAGATTCCTCCCTATTATAGAGAACCACACAGTAAGTCTTCCATCTGGTAAAGCAGAGATTCTCTGCCTTGTATCACCTAAAAAGGACACATGGGAGGGGGTGTGCCTAGACCTAATGCCCTAACGAGATTACAGCTCCCAGGCTACTAGAGTCAGAGTGGAGAGAGGGTTGGCATTTCTTCCGTGTTACCCTCATCCAAACAATTATATGGTCTTTCTAATAAATTACAAATACCTGGAAATATTTTTAATTCCCCCAAATAAAAATTTAAAAGATCTCAAAGTTTGAACTGATTTGCATTTATTTATTCATTTAGTTAACCAAAGGCAATCTATTTTGTACTATATCTAGAGTTTTGAATTCAGGATTCCCCGGTTTTCAAAGTATCCTGTTTGTTAGATAAATTAAATTCTAATTAGTATATGTGCTGCCAAAGTGAGCACTGTTTGTTGGGGAATTCTAAGAGGATCTTTCACAATTCCATAAATTCACTTCACTCAGTCTCATAGCAGCGTAACCACAAC
Organism: Prionailurus viverrinus; assembly: GCF_022837055.1. Taxonomy (NCBI): domain Eukaryota; kingdom Metazoa; phylum Chordata; class Mammalia; order Carnivora; family Felidae; genus Prionailurus; species Prionailurus viverrinus. The sequence continues at coordinate 21,009,135 of NC_062571.1, read as the reverse complement.
TGGCCATGCCCTCCTTTTTTTTTTCTTCATCTCTGGCCATGCCCCCCTTTAACACCCTTTTCTTCAAGCACTCCCCATATGTGTTCTGCCCACTTCCTGTAGCCTTGCAGGATCCTCCTCCACTTTTCCACTCCAAATATCACATTATCCTGGGGCTGGCCCTAACATGCCTTCTTGTCTCTCTACACTTGCTCATTAAATAATCTCAACCTCTTTCAGAGCTTAATGACAACCATGACTTTCAATGTTTTACTTCCAGATTTGACTTTTCTGTTGAAATTTATAATTGTGGAATTTCCTTGTAAGCATTTTAAACTTGGAATGCTTGAAATTTAATTGTTGACGACCCATTCCCACCAGCTAAATCCACACACACTCCTGCCCCAGAATTCCTACATCTCACCCAGTTGCTCAAGCCGAACTTCTGAGTCATCTTCATTCCTCCTTCCCCCCACCACAAACAATTCATCAGCAAATTCTATAATCTCTTAACATACCCCAAATCTACCTTCTTCTTGCCATCTCCACAACTGTGGCCAATAGCCAGCCTCCTTATGAACATTTTATTCTATTCTTGCCTCCCACCCCAATATCCATTATCCAGAAAGCAACTAGGCTGATTTTTTAAAAGCAAATTAGAACAAATGATACCTTCTGTGTAAAGTCTGATAATGCTTTTCCAGTACTTTGTCATGGGCTAAGATGCTCCCTAGCTGATCCTCTGCCTCTCTAACTCTGTGTTCCCTTCCCACTGCCCTTCCCACCCAACTTCTGCTCCATGAACTTACCAGCTGGTTCTGACTTCAGGATGATTATGCCAGGATGATCAAAGCCTATTACTGTTTCCCTAGATCTTCACAAAGCTGACCCTTTCCTGTCATCTAGGTCTTAGCTTGAATGCCATCTGCTCATTAAGGCCTGCTATGACTACCCACTCTAAAGCAGGCTCTGTTGCTTATTTATCAGGGACTTTTATTACCTAATGGCTTCTTGTTTGTTTTGTATATCTCTGTACCTAACAAAAAGAAAGTTCTATCCATGAAACCAAGAACCTGTATTTAAGCACTGCATCCCTCAAATTGTGTCTGGAACACAGAAAATGCTCCATAAATATTTGCGGAATTACTGAATCTAGAGATACCTACCTTTTTATACATCTATGAATAATTCTAATTTCCTTTGCTATGGGATGCCCTTTGTTGACTTTTGGGAAGGGGCAGAGGGAAGGAAAGCTCCTGAGACCAAAGAATGGTGTTTTCAGTTAAAACTATCTTTAACATCATACTTCAACCAAAATGAATCCAATGTAGCAAGGGAAATAAGAACATGCTCAAAACTGGCAATTACCAGAACGTTAATGAGATCATTATTATAGTATTTATATGTATATTTAAAATTCTACATCTAAACTCTTTGAGTATTAAAAAAAAAACACTCATCTAAGATCTAAGCTGACTTAATGCACACAGCTATATCAGATCTGGCTAAACATGGTGATTTCTAAAACCATTAAGTAAAATGTTCTCTTGTGATACCTACTAGTTCATGATCTACTCACTAATCCAAAGTGTCACAAAGCACAGCTCATCTCCATTCTTGGATTTGTAAAACTGAAAATAATCAGACAACTTCATTACTCTTAGTGGTGGAGAAATTAAAAATCATCTTTGTTCTCAAGGCATGTTTTTATTGGCTTTACAGAACATGTAGCAGAGATGAGTGGCAAATAGAAAAGGAAAATCCCAGAGCTTTTGTAGATCTGTTGATGTTACAAAGATAATGCAGGTCAAAGCAGCCTTTTGTTCCACCTTTCATGTCTCAGTATATGACCAAGTGGATTGGGTCATATTTTTGAGTAGTGGAAAAAAAATGCCTCAAGCTGACTGCTTCTTATCTAAAGGAGCTCTTTGGAACAGGCTCATTTCTCAAAGCTGCCCTCAAACTGGAAACAACTGCTTAAGTCTAGCTTCTCAGAAATCTGAATAAGAAGCTCAGAGCATCAACTTCTTGCCTCAAGCAAGCTTCCTAGAGCAGGAAATTCCATGAGCCTTGATCCCTGGCCCATACCCATCAGAACCTACTGGCTAAACAAACATGCTTCTCCTCATAGATCAGCATTCTACTTGTCTATTTGGGTTTGTTTTGTTTTCTTTAGAATGTTAAAAAAAAGTGTTTCATGTCATCTTCTAATTTCAAAATATTAGTGCTATATATAAGCAGAGAGGTGGTCAATCCTTCAATAAAGATTTTTAAGTTCTCTCTACTTTTCTTCTCTATCCCACCCTGTCTCCATGTCCTAACCCAAAGAAGCAATCCTCACTGCTCAGTTTTTAATCCTTCTGAGCTATAGCAGAATAAAGGGAAAGGCATGCATGTGCAGATAGCAACTGCTACATAATATCAGATCATGCTATTGTAAAGGACTCTCTCATCCCCTTTCAATGGATTTGGGATGAATGAAGAAAAGTTCGAGTCCTACACAACAGGGAAAATCTAGAATGCTATTACCAAAGAAATCTTGGTTATATCTTTTCATCAGCATTGTTGAAGGGGTTATAAACAAAAACAGGTTATGAGGTGAAAGCCCATGCACTAATCTAGGTGTTCACACCCTCTCCCCCACCTTCCAGTGTGAATAGGTTGCTAGATATTAACTAGGAAGGTGGAACAGACTAGCACAAGATAGCCAAAAGAAAAAGCTACAGGAGCTACTGTACTCAGCCACTGAGTCAGGACCCTGGCACATCCCTGCCCACAGAAGGTGGTCTATCCATCCTTTGACAAGTGTTGGAGCAGAAGAGTCTTTTAAGTTCTGAAATAATTTCTGCATTGTCCTCCTAGTGTTACATCTCTGTAAAGCAGTGTTTCCAGAAGGGTGTCTGCATCAGAATTGTACTAGGCTTTTCCTGAAAATGTAGATTCTTGGTTTTTGCTCCCCATCTAATGAATGAGATCCTGGAGAAAGTATCTTCATTTTTATCAAGCTCTCTAAAGAGAATCTTATGTCTGTTAAAGTATGGCCACATGGTTCTAGATCATTTACTTATCACCTTTGCTATGTACCCTCTTGGGTTAAACCATTAGGAAGACAAGTATGAAGGAAATTTTGTAAAATAAATTCAAGTCTTTTCTGTGACACCTACTGCCATGATCTCATGTAAAACACTTAACTGATCAGGGCCATTCTTTCCTCACTGGGAGCTTGTAGGGACTGAATAAGCTTGAGGATGAAAATGCACCTTATTAACTACAAACAAATTATGTGATTTACGATAATTGTTACTAGCACATTATGTGTTCATATAATACTCCAAGGCATTCCTTTGGAAATAAAAAGCATATCTAGCTGGACATAATCTCAACTTTCAGCAGGTGGTTGGTCTTCTTCAGGGTAAAGTTCTCCAATTTGAAAGAATAGTACCTGTCAAATATTACTGAGAACTTACCACACACTGTGCTACATACTGGAGGGTTTCTTCCAGGTCATCTTCAAATTAACTCAAATTAGAAAACAAGTACAGAGGAGAGAAGTCACTCATCAAAGCTGAACATCTTATTAGTGGTGGGTGTCACATTCCACAGCCCCTTCACTTGACAGCTACATTATTAGAATGATCATCATTTCAAACTAACAGAGTGTTGGTCTTTAAGCACACATCTGAATTAGCATTTCTTGAGTAAAATATTTTATCTCTGAAACTAGAGAAACACGATCAACCACCTAACACTTCACTCTGTCAAAGGCACGTGTGAAAATTGGCCATAGGTGTATCAACTGAAAGCCTAAGAAGTAGCACAGCAGTTCTAAGGTCTCTACCAACAAAAGGAAATGTTAATTTTCTGTCAGAACTATAATGGCAGAGAGTGGAGTATGCCTCATAGAACCTCGAAATTTTTCATAATGGTTCCTGTGTTCTAGCTGCTGACAGTAACTTCAATCTTTATATACAGCCTGCCAGGTTGCTACTAGATAGATGTCTGACAATGAAATTCACATGAGACTGTTCTTTTTAGTATTTTCTTTTACACTAAAAAACAATGAAAAAATTGCATATTTCCTTTTGCCTTTCTTCAACAGTCTAATTTATTACAAAGAAAATTGGTGCAGAAAAAAGGTCAATCTACAATGGCTAATGATTTTGAAACCCTTAACCAGTAATTGTTTTGCAGCCTACAGTGTTCTGGTTGAACACTGTGATTCTTGAATTAATCATTTTTATCCACGTTTGGGTTTGCATTCTATCCCCAGTATTGTGTATGCATGTGTGTACTCTAATTCCACCCTGGCTCACAAAAGGCTTACAGCCAAAATCTGATACTGTCAGACTGAAAAGGCCTTGCTTAGCAAGTCACGTGGAGCCTGGCTGAGAAGTATGGAATGCTGGATCCTTTCCCCATGTGGCAAGGATGCCAGCTTCCCAGTCTCACCCTGAGCAGTGCAGCCAACATCTGGGAAACATAAAATTTTGGAGCTCTTGTTTATGATACTTCCTGCTGTGTTCCTGGCACATCTGAACATGCTGAATATTTAACTCATATCTGAAAACTTATTTTTGTTGAATATTTGCTTTTTCCCCCTTTGGTGCCTGCTAGTGATACTCTTAAATAAAGGGATTCTTTATATATTTTTATGGAATAGTACATCTGTCCTTTGCTTAATCTCAGCCCTGCTCTATCATTTATGACACTTTCTCCCCCTAACAAAAACACACTTATCCAAATTTACATCTCTGTAACAGCTTATCAACAACTTTTAAAGAAGGTATATAAAGATAGTAACATACTACGTTGAATCAATTTGATAGCAACATGTTCACAGGAATAGAAATTAGAACAAATCACCATTAACGACTTCTCTTTATGTAAATAAAGAATGGTACCTCTCTTGTTTGCTGAAAGAACAGACAGGAAGAATGGGTAGGGCACAACTGTACAAACCTCAAAAGTGGTTGTCATTGTGGGCTTGTAGGACACATGGTTGGCCCTTCTCAGCTCCTTTATAGTTTCGGCTGGCATGGATTTAGAAAACCCAAGGCCACTCCAGGTATTTGTGGGTGTTCTGACCTCCGTCACCACTGGTTTCTTTAACATAGCTTTGGGAAACAGAACATAAAACAAATGTTTGGTATTTTTAATGTTTTTCTTAAATAAAATGTTGATGAATGTTGTTTCTTTGATAAAATGTAAAGAAATTATCACTGAAAATTATTTCTTAACATAAAATGCCTTAAAACAGCTTCATAAAACACTCAATACCAAGTAAATTGAAAAATGCTACATTATTTCTTAATTGATCTCATGCTATTCTAATCAACAAAATACATTCAACCTCAACAAAATGTGTACAACTTGAACCTAAACATTCTAAATTTCTTTTTATGAAGGTACAATTGCTCAATTCAACACGAATACTAGAAAACTTTTTATGGCTCTACTAAAAAATATATATTATATATATATTAATATTATTATATATAATTATATATTATGTTAATATATATTAATGTATATTAATATATATTAATATAGATCACTAATATAGCACAAACCTTTAGTTGCTAATAGTTTCTTTTGTTCATAGTCAAATGCCTGAAAATAAAACAGAAAGTATCTTTATTGCCAGTCTATCCAAATGTCATGCCAACACTCCATAATTACGAACAAAGGTTTTGACTATAGTCCATGAATCCGCCTGGGACACATGCTAAGCTTTGCACCACAATGTGAATCCAGTGCAAGTCTGATACATTTCAACATGTTTTCAAACTAATTAATTAGAATAAATTAACTACTTCTGACATGACAGTGATAGATTTAGAAATTTTCCTTCAAAAGAAAAAAATATCCTACTTACTGTGAGTATTTAATGCACTAGGGCCAATATATGCTAAAGTATAGTGAATAACCTAAAAGTATTAGGGCTAAGTTTCAAAACACGCATCTCCCAAATGCTTTCTGGTTATCTACTGGCCTCTTTGTTTCTGTACATCCTCTCCTCATTTAAGTAAAGGATGGCATGAAATGGGATGATGTTAAGACAACTTAAGAAATTATTTGGCCTAATTGGCATAGTCTTTTGCTTTTGAAGTGGGATAAATGACTAATGTCTAGCTTTGATCTGTAATGACATTAAGCAATACAATAAAATTAAACCTAGTTACTTTTTATTGTACAGGACTAGGAGGTCATCATTCATTCTTTCCATTCATACTGAATAAATGAGTATTCAGTCAGTCATGTCTAGTAGGGACCAAGGCAGGGCATTTTGAAGAAATTAGTCCAGACATAGCTACATCTCAAATGCTACTTCAGTGTTCTCAGATCTCCAATTTAGGGGATAGCTAAGACTTAAGAATGTCTCAAAGGCCTACCAGGAGGGCCAAGAACCAACTAGGGAGAGTTCTTTTGACCCTTCCTCCAGGAGGACTATACCATCATATATAGGGTGCCCATGTATGTTGCAGTCTGAAACAGGATACTTCTGAGAGTGAAATTGTGCTACACATAAAAATTAGGCCAGAATTATAAAAGTCAATGGGCTGATCCAGACAAACCAGGATGCGTGATTAACTCCAAGAACATGACAGTAAATCAGGAGAGCCAGGTTTTTAGATAACACAGGTTGATAATGTTTTTGAAATCCTAGGTCTAAAATGGCCTTGGGAATTAAAATCAACTTGTAATGATTAATGTCTATTGGTAAGGTGTGGGGAGATCTTAAATTCACTTGTTCAGTAAGTATTTATTGAGTGTCTTCTGGTTAAAGAGACTGTGCTGCTCTTTGTGGAAGAATATAACAATGCATCAAAAATTGTCTAGACCCTCAAAACATATAATCTTAAGTGGGAATGGGTAAAAGAAACAACTAAAATTAGGAAGTGAGAAAAGTGTGAAGAGAGAGCTGGAGATACAGCATTCCAAGAATGGTCAGGAGACAGAGATCATTTTTAGCTGCAGGAATCATCAGTTAAGTCTTCAATCTGTCCCTCTGTCAATGCTTGGTGACTATTATCATTCAGTTCTTAGTAACTTTAAAAGTTAGCTCTTCATTAATGACATAAATAAATCTATTTAAGTTGAAACTCTATCACCAAGAACATTCTTATCCATCCCAAAAGAAAGGAACATGAAAATGATTCACTGTAGATGTAAACCTGACAGAAAAGAAGCACCAGCTGGACAAAAATTAGAAAAAGGGATAATAAGATAGGGGATTAGAAATGGCTTATATAAGAAAATTTTAATTTATGTGAACTGAAAATAAATCCACCAGAGAAAATGTAAATGTTTTATAAAACCATTTATCTAAAAACTCATAAAAATGTTCAAATGTGAAGGATTAAAAAAACAGACAAACAGGCCTGAACTGTAGCTTTCACTAACATCATAAAAGTATAATTTAGTTCCATGAGTTAATTTCTTTGACATACCTGTGATAGCTTGTTTTTAGGATTCTGTGAAAAGTTATGCCCTTCTTTGGGAGGTTCGGGGAGGGTTGTGGATAACACATCTTTTACTATGAAGTAGGAAAGTCTACCTAGCAATTCTGATACTGAAATAGGATGTTTATACGAATCTCTGAAAGCACAAAGTACAAAATCTTTACCTTTCATACTGTAGTTTATACGGAAATCAAATTTTCATGATCAATAGTCCACTCTGAATAACTAGCCTAATACTTTAAAAACGGATAGAAAGAATATCCCTGCTTAGGAAATAATCATAAAATTCTCTCAACTAACATAGTCATCAATAATATTTAGCATTTACTTTCAAAAACCTAAAGCTTCAGATTAGTTATTTTTATAACTATCTAAATGACACTAAATTTATCATCTCCATTAAATAGATAGAAGAATATTATATTTACCCAAGACTAAGTCATGAGGCAGTAATACTTAAAAATAACAGCTTTCACATGTAAACTTTTTTAAGTGATCGATAAGTGATGTCATTTGTGTAAGATACAGTGACGTAAAACATTTTATGTCAATTTTAATATTGTATTTTAAAGAATTCTTCTTGGTTAAGCTAACTCCTGCTTTTCATTTTTAACATTTATGGCATACCAATTCCTAACTATTGTGTATACATTTAAATTTAATTTTGACTACAATGCAGAAGGAACCCCTAATTCTGCTCTACTGCTAACCATTCACTGAATTTCCCATTCCCTAACCCAACCTCCTACATTTGGAAGACTCTCATTTTTTACCATTACCTGCATGTTGACATATGATGGCCTTGGGGCCAGGCAAGTCCTTTCAGAGTTCTGCTGGGCAGCTGCAGCCCTCTCAGCAGCACGCTCACTTCCAGGAGCCTTTTTGTCAGCCAAAGGGCTTTCTGCAGCACTTAGTTCAGGATCTGAGAGCAGTCTGTCAGTACTGCTGTGAAACAGTTTGGAATTTAACACTCCATATTTATATACAAATGTACTGAACATCCCCTATGTGCCACATTTACTATACATCTATACCACTGTCAGCTATTTATATGTATTATTTCATTTAGTCCTCACAATCCCTCTCTGAGGTAAGTAGTAGACAGATAAGGGAAGTACCTTACCCAAGGTCATACCTCTGATAAATGGTAAAGCTGAAATTTGAACCCAAGCATATGACTCTAGAGCTGCAGTTGAAATGATTTCATGATACACTTTGATAAACATTGTATGTATGGCATATTGTATATGGTACATATGGAATAGACACACAGACAAGATTTCTAATTTGCACATATCAAGAAGATAGCAATGAGTCATGCATGCACAGTCTAAAAAGAGTCAATCTGAAGGCATGTAGATGATCCAATTTGTGTATGTGAAATGCATATGATATTGCTAACAAATCTAATAAGATACAGATAGCAGATAAATAAGTATTTCCAACACCTGTTCAGGGTGCATGGATGAACATAACAGGGCTCCGTAAAATAGGAAAAATGATCTGAATTACAAGATTGGTAATGCCCTATACCAATGCACCTCAAGTTCAAATCTAATTCCAGGTTAAGCTTAAGTAAAGGAGAAATAAGAAACTATTATTAGTCAAAGAGCTGATCTGTTCATTCATTCTTTCTTTTATCACTCACTATTATATCATGCCAGGGGATTCAGAAGAATTCATAACAGGCTATTGGAACAGAAGAGGAGGAGCAATGAACTCTGTTTGCTGACAAAAGTTCACAAAGGCTTCACATAGGACGTCAGAACTGGAATTTAAAGGGCATCTGCAGGTTTACCAGCGTGAAGGACAGAAGAACAGCACAAGCAAAGGAAAGGAAGGAGGTAATGTGGACAGCTGGTGCATTTAAAGCCAGAGTGCAATAAGATGAGACTTGTGTGTTCAAAAAACTGCTGGAAGGAAATAAAGGACTGACTGAGCTGCTGAGAGTGTGGAGGCAGGGAGACTGTTCTGGAGGTTGCAGCTTAATTCAGATGAGAAGTAAGTTCAGAACATACTTAATGATGAAAGGAAAAGGCATTCCCTTCAAATGCTTCAATACAGGGAAAAAAGCAAATTTACCTCTCTAACCTATGCTGAATAATGTTCATTGTGGCTCTTAGTACCATGTGAAGAAAAACACAGATAAAGCAGATTTGGACAAAATGGGAACAACAGTAATTAACTGACAAAAGGGTTTATAAAATCAAAAAAAAAATTTGGTAAGAAAAAGAGGAAATAAAAATATAAAGGCTATATTTAAGATATTCTCCTCTGTAAGGATATACAAGAAAACTAGTAAGACAGTAGAGGAAATTGGGTGGATGGAGATGGATGGGAGCAAAACCTTTAAACACAGAAGTTTTCCACTGTATTTTTGAAGTATGAATAGATGGTCTATTTGAAGAAAATAAAGTAAATGGGAAAAGAAAATAGAGTAAGGATAACACATCTGTAACTGTGCTATGGTAAGGAGAGTTACAGTTAATACATTGTACTCACTGTGGTTTATAATAAATAAAATCATGAAACTGTCAAATATTTATTATCAAAATTAGCAATTAACTACCTTGAAATAAGGAAGCCATAGTTTAAGTTAAAGACTCAAAGCAAAACAGAAAATTCACAGCAGGAAAATTTCTAACAGAAAAATCAGAGAGTAAATATTGCCCTGCTAAAGTTTCAGAACAATAGGGATGGGTTTAGAAGACCCAGATATAAACCTAGCCAGTTATAGAGAAGACATGAGTGAAAATTACCAGATGCTATTCCTTAATACAATTTTTAAAAGGAAAAAGAAAAGTATAAAGAAAAATAAAAAACACTCTTGGAGAAGATCAAATCCACTTGATCCAAAGAACACAAACTACCAACTTTAAAACAAACTCAGCCCGTTACATTTTATTTCAAAGGATCAAGGGATTTTAAAGATTAAAATACATACTGTAAGTGTGAGTTTTTCGTGCCCTGTAATAGTTCTACTGTCTGCCTTTTGGCACAGGAAACTTTGGAGGGACCCATCATCTGTTTCAGGTCACCCGCATTCCCAGAATGGGAAGGACTTCGAGGCATGCCTACTTCAACAAAAGCATCATTACAACCTGCAGAAGGGATAAAGTGAAAATCCAAGTGTCAGCTTATCGTCAACGACCACTTGTGATGGAAACAAATCAGAACCCAACTCTAGGAAGACCCAGGCATACCAGCTTTCAACTGCAAAGAAGGCAGCTTAAATTCAAGCTGTCTCAAATTTCACCCAAGATGAAATGTGAAGAGAGACCATCATAATTTTTAAAAGATTATTAGGGGTGAAAGGGTTATAAAAAAAAGAAATAACTCTACTTGGAAAAAAATCACGTGTGTACATTTAGTAAATTGATGCCTTCCTCTTACATAATTACACTTCAATTTAGGAAGTTCCAATGTAATGGGAAGTGATTTCTTTCTGTGGGAAGTGTTTTTCAGTTTATCTTTTCCATGTTCTTTGGAATTTTATTCAAGATGTCTTTCTGCATCCTTGAGGCAAGATGAGTCATAACTGGTTAGCAAAACCAACTTGAAATCACTGCAGAGACTTTTTACAACCCCCTTTATCCAAGTAACAGACCAGGCTGAAGTTCAGAAGGGAAGATACCTTCTGCAGGGTTTGATTTGGGAGATGCCTGCTCAGATCCAGTTGTTTGTCTAGATGGATCACTGTGATTCCCACTCAGTACTTTTTCTCCAAGTGATGAGGTGGATATTGCACCATATTTTATATTTGGAGACTAAAATAATAATAGAAAATAACATACAGATATGGTCACAATTCTAAAATTCATTGCAGGTGAAAGTTTAAACATATTACCAGTGGCTTATCTCTTAGAAACAGCATAGATCACACTACTCTAGCAAAGGACATTACCTGTGCATGTCCATTTAAAGAAGCAGAGATTTTTTTTCCTTCTGTCTGCATACTGTTGATATGGACATCAACAGGAGTCAAGCCAGGAGGGGGAGATGGAGCTGTGTGCCCATAGGTGGGCACTCCAGACAACAAAATATTGGTTAATGTCGCTTGGGCAGTAGATGGAATCATAAGATGTGGTATAGCAGAAAAACCTGTAACAACATTTCATGAAGACAGATATTAGACTGGAAAAAACTCAGATTCAACAAACATTACTTTATTATTTTCAGAAAAACAAAAAAAACCCTCATTTTTTTGCTATAAATTCAGAAGAGAATTCAATTTTGATACCTTCTCTGTAAAAAGGTTTAACATTACTATAAAAACACAAAATAATGTTAAAATGGAACAAGACTTTAGAGAAAATTTAATCTAAGCTATGAATAGTACTTATGAGGAAACAAGCTAGATTTAGCATGTCCATATGACTACCAAGCACATCTGTCCGAATGGAACCTACATTTCTTAATTATCAGGTCAGTGACCTTCTGGTGTCTTTGCCACTGCTTCCTGCTCATCGTACTCTTCTTCCTGATCTGCTTGTCAGGTCTGAAGACTGTATTTCACTTTTATGAAAAACTCACCGCTTTGTCATGCTTCATTTTAACTAATTTACACATTGGGGAATTTGTGTTTACCTGCAGTATGCTTTGAACCATAATTTTTCTCTAAGGAAACAGAGCCACTAGTGAATTTTACTTAAAAACTGATACCTAAGAATGCATGCCTCTGACCGTATTTGAATTATACTCACCTGTGGCACTTGAAGTGTTAGCAAGTGGGGGTGCCCATAATGTGGGACTCGGGGTGCCAGAACTTGGACTTTGCAAAGGACTGACTGAGCTATTAAGAGCGTTCAAGAGTGAGTTTGGGGTTGTTGATGTGTTTAGAGATAAGGTGGTAGGCCCCAAAAGACCTGCAATAAATGAATGTAAAGTCAATATGCATAAATTCAAGATTTGAAAATACAGATGGCACCAATATTGCCAGTTGGAATGCACAGATATAATCTAATATTTTCCAAATATAAAGAACAGGTTACCTTCTTTCAAACATCCACGTGAAATACTGCATGATACAACTCCGACACAGAACTCAAACTATCCACAAACATATGCTGGTCAGAAAATGGGAGATAGGTGTGTGCAAACCAGGGAAACGATCAGGGTCCCTGAGCACTGCCAGCTGCTCTGCATTCATCTCAACTAGCCAGGATGAACCAAATTCTGTTCAAGTGGAAGCTCATTTTTATTTCTCTGCATAACTCACTGTTTTCGGTTTCCAAACTAACTCTTTTCAAACCACCTGCAATTAGCAGAGAACAGGGGAATGTTCTCCTGCAGCAGAATAACTTCATTTGGCCCATTTGTGGATAGGCCGAGCCACTTGGAACAGTTTTCATTCATGTGTCAAAACAACCTCTCTGGTACTCCATCTCAATGTGTATGAAACTTTCCTCAGAAACAATTTTTTGTTTCTTGCTTGTTTAAAGGATTTAATGTTTGATTTAAGTAATGAAAATTTCCCTTCAGGCATTTAAAATATATTCTAAAGTAAAATATGAAATTGTATACAATTTTCCAGGAATATTTAAAGTATTAAGTATTACAGGATAGGTACAGACATGAAAACATTTAAAAACCTGAGTAACTGAATCTTTGCTCACTTTTTTCTCTCTAGTACAGGAACAACTTGGTTCCTGCTAAATTCTCTCACCTGCCACTTCCTGATTCACATGCATATGTTATTATGACTGTCCAGGTCTCCAGTGGAACGGACAACTTTGGGAGATTAGAGGCCAAGGGAAAAAGAGTCTGTCTTTACTGTAATGATGACTAGACAGGGCTACTTGGAATCTTAATTATATTATAACCATATTATAATTTTAAAAGCATGAAATAACCATTAGGAAAAAAGTTTACAGAACGCTGACAGTATTTTTTCTGTCTCAGATCAACACTGAGTGAGGCAGAATGATTTCCTAGGGTTATTACATTCACTTTTTATATTAAGGCTACTGAAAAATGTGCAAGAAAGTAGTGAACTAGCACAACTGCAACATGGCAATGAACTTTAGCCTGTCAGATGGAAATCCATAAATGAGGCAGTACATATCATCACAACCATGAAATGCCTCACCTCACTTTCTCAAAGAACTAAGGCACTGAGGGGGTGATGCTCTTTCATCTTCTATTTTTCTTTTTCATCTTCTTCACCTTAGATATAAATACAAGTCCATTTGCCCCTCTTGGTGGTCGCAGGCTAGATTTCCTCTGCATCTGGATGAGGCAGTTCTGACCTCTGGGCGTGGGGGTTCTGCTCACTTTCACTTCCCCCTCTCCCTACCCCTCATACAGATCTGCAATTACTTTTTTTTTTTAATTTTTTTTTTCAACGTTTATTTATTTTTGGGACAGAGAGAGACAGAGCATGAACGGGGGAGGGGCAGAGAGAGAGGGAAACACAGAATCGGAAACAGGCTCCAGGCTCTGAGCCATCAGCCCAGAGCCCGACGCGGGGCTCGAACTCGCGGACCGCGAGATCGTGACCTGGCTGAAGTCGGACGCTTAACCGACTGCGCCACCCAGGCGCCCCCTGCAATTACTTTTTGAAAAGCACACTGGATAATCTTTACCTCTAGGGATGGATGGCAATATTGCAAATGCAAGAGAGAACAAACACATAAATTATAGTTAGCCTGCCCACTTCACTCTCAATGGCATTCTTAATTTAAAAGAACAAACACAGCCACTGAAAATGAAACAGTTAGACCTCGATTATTTATGCCGAAATAAAAAGAATCTGAGTAACAAAAATCTATATTCTAACAAAAACACCCAAAATGGATTGATGTGAGTTTTGTTGCTTTTTCACTTGATCTTAGAGCCTGATGAGAGAAAAAGCCTTTAAAATGTAGTCCCAAAAGGTAGAAAGAAAGGGAACTGGCTAAGCAATCCCCCAGTGACAGAGAAGCGCTATAATAATAAATTTTATACCTAGTCCAGTGAGTCCAAGGCCTGCTGAAGCTAAGATGTCCAGGCTGGGACATGCCAGGCCGGCAGGGCACGATGCTGGGGATGGACTGGTTGCTATGGTAACCCCACTGCTTTCAAGTCCGAGGAGACATTTCCTTGCTTCATACATATTTAAGGCATTTCGCTCAACACTTTTCACAATCACAGACTATGAAAACACATAATGGGAAAGAAAAAGGTGATATGCAAGTAGTCTACAATGTATTGGGAGGTGGGTGAGAAACGAATATGGTAAAAAGGATTCCAGTCAGGGAATCAATGCTGTTTTAAAATCAATTAAAAATTCTAACCGCTTATTTCTTATGTTTATTCCTTTTGGTAAAACCATAAAATGTTAGTGACATTTTATTGGGTATGTCCTGTGTGCCAGGAAACTGCACATACATCTTAATGCCTGGCAGACACCTTCTGGGTGGGAATGAATATTCATATTTAGTGAGGATAAGGGACCTATCCACAGACACAGCCTAGCTGGAGGGGCAGCGAGAAGACTGGACCTCAGGTTGTTCGCATCTACAGCCCATTCTCTTTATGTCCACTTGCCTTTTTTTACATTAAAGCTTTCTGCCCTTTATCTCATCTTTACAAAACAAATCAAACTAGTCACTACATACAGACTGCATAATAACAGTCACTTACATTTGACATTTATAGCCTACTAGTTAACTAACCGACCTTAAGGTACCACTATTCCTCACTGATATCTATGGCAAAGCTTATGGTAAAATAAATTTCTAAACAATGTATTTTTTCTCAATGGACTCATCTAGAAAATTGGAAGTGTGAACTCAAGAGGGAGAGCCTCCAATGGGCAATAAAGAAAATTTGTGACTGAGAAAGCAGTTAATGCAGTGGCCAGCTAGGAAGAATTAAATGGCCCTGGGATGCTAAAAGGCTTTAGAATTCTCACAATCTATTTTCCCCTGATATGTGCTCATTTCTTACTAAACTCCAGGAATTTCTCGTGTGTTTGACCCTCTCTATATGCACAAAATCTCTTCTGTCTTTAGCTTTTAGTCCTGGTATCTACAGTGACTTCAGTCAACTCAAATTAGTCAAGCATGAAGCTTCAAGATACATAAAATTAATGTCCTGTTCTCTAACTCTAAACTCATTATATTAAGCTCATTTAGAATAAATCCTATCTTTTCCTTTAAAGTTTACTTTAGAAGGCATGATTGTTTTTCTTTAGACACTGAACGCCATGTTATTTACATATATACAAAATTGTCCATGATACATACTATACATACACCATGATACACATAACAAGATTAACAAAAATTAAAAAATGGAAAGCATAACTGTTATGTGTTTTAACTACTAGAATAAAAATTTTCATAAATGATTTCATTAGTACATGTTAAAAGAAGCAACTTGCTTCTTGTCTTCTGACATCTGGTACAAAGGTCTCTTCAGGGTGTATAACTAGGCATAAATACTGGGGGGTCAAGGCTATCAATATTTTCAGTGTGATCTGACAGTCGCTATTGTTCCTCAAAGTGGCTGTACCAATTTACCAAACATTAATGTAGGAACATTCCTCTTCCCTCACATTCTCACTAGCATTTAACATCATCAGGTTTATCCTATTAAATTTTGACTATACATGTAATTATTGTAATTCTGCAAGATCTTAGAGGAGAAGTTCCAAGAAGGCTGAACTGGGAATACTTCATTATTTACTTTTGATCGTTATTATCACTTTATTTTCTTAAAGAGGACGGGCACCTATTCTTTAAATCTCCAGGGCCAGCAGAGTGGCTCACAGAGTACGTAAGCTAAATATTTTTGAATTGCACTGGATATGTACACATACACATGCACACCTAACACAATGTTTAGCCTTATTTAACTCTCTGATAACTTAACAAAGCTGAAAGTTACCAGACTGCAAATTAATAAAAATGTATTTTCTCTTCTCATATATTTGTAAAAAATAATGGTCATTCAATATGGACTCCAAAACCAACCCATATTTAAATAAAATGATGATCAATAATGAATGGTACAAATTTATGTATTTAAATAACTAAGTATAATATATAATGATATATATATATATATAATATAGAATATTTAATTCCATGTATATGCAAATAACATTTATATGAAAACAGAACTAGTTGGAACATGGTGCTCTGGGTCTGGACTCTGAACCCACCTTGCTTGGCTGTTTTGGCTTCGGTTTAATGCTGATGAAGACATCAAGCTGTTCCATCAGCTGGGCAGTGAACTGTGGGTCCACTTCAATTTCTTCCTTCATATCAAACATCAACACAAGAGGAAGACAACCCTACGAAATGTCACAAAAGAGAGTGTCAGAGGTAAAAAACATTACTCATTTAAACATCTGATAACTTAACGTGCCTACAAATAATGCAATATTCTATGGGCTTAAAGAATAAACCCAAGTATTAAAGCTAAATTACATACTTTAACAGAGCTTAGAAAACTGGTGTGGAAATAATACTGAGGGCACAAACTATTTTTTAAAAGACAACATTATACATGTCTGAAGTTTTCTGTTGTTGGCTCTGAATTTTTTTACTCACTTTCCACCTTGGAAAACTCTTCCATTCTCTGACTTCAGTTTTGTTACAGGTGCCAGAAATTAGATTCTCATCCACATCAAGAGTATGAATCTTGTGCTTTTGCTCAAAGACTTACAGTAGTGATTTTTTATCGCCTTCTGAATGAAATCTAAGCATGTATCAGTAGAGATGTCCACAATCTGGCCCTTTGCTTATGCAATCACAGGTCTGTATGTCTATACATCTGTCCCTTCCCCAGGTTAGACCAGCCTCTTGACCACTGTTCATACAGATACTGTACTTTGGTCTCAACTCACCAAAAGGCTTCTTCACCAACCAAAGTCCTACCTCTCTTCTGCTGCAGCTCCAACCTTATCTCCTTCCTGAGATAAACTGCTACTACTGTTCCTTCTTTTAGCCTTCTCACTTTTTAGCACTGCACAGGTTAGCACTTGTTTCTTTCTCTGATGCTTTCTTCCTGGCCCCGAATCTACTACATATAGGAACCACATCCCATACTTTTACTGATTCACAGGATGCTCAGTACTAGCCTGCCTAGTACTAGTTGGGTTCTGTATATAAGTATCAGGAGAAATAACAGCCAAATACACTGAATTAAAGTGAAATTACTGTGCTTCATTTTCCTTGTGGATAAAAGTGACTTTTGGATTTAAAATATACATTAAAAGCCTTTTAATTTACTCCTCTCTTCCTCACTTCTTTCAATATTGTACAATAATATATCTCATTGCACACTTGTATTTTTGGCAGGTACGGTCAAAGCATGAATATGAACTCCTAACTGCATAGAATGCCTGAAAAAGTTCACTTAAAATAATACTTCAAGAACTTTAAAATCAGAAAAAAAGAAAATTATGAAAAGTAATCATAATAATCTTTGGATACAAATATGCTACCTAACTAGTGATATTTTAAAAGTAGTCTGGTAAACTAAGCTTGGCTAAAAAAAATCATTCACAACAAAATAATTATGTATGCTTAATGACTGTAACAAGTTATCTGTCAGAGGAATGGAATCAACAATAAAAATTTGGATTTTCTGAAAGTTTCTCAAAAACAAATTCTGTGAGTTAACAATAGCAAAGATCACACCCGAAGGTTACTGATTCAAATGTCATTATAGATCAAGTTCTTGAACAGAATAAAATGGTGTTTTTAATAAGAATATTTATGAGTCCACATTGTGTCAATCCACTTTGTTACTATGTATCAACCTACACACTGTGGTCTTTTTTTTTTTTTAATTTTTTTTCCCAACGTTTATTTATTTTTGGGACAGAGAGAGACAGAGCATGAACGGGGGAGGGGCAGAGAGAGAGGGAGACACAGAATCGGAAACAGGCTCCAGCCTCTGAGCCATCAGCCCAGAGCCCGACGCGGGGCTCGAACTCACGGACCGCGAGATCGTGACCTGAAGTCGGACGCTTAACCAACTGCGCCACCCAGGCGCCCCCACACTGTGTTTTTTTTTTCTTAAATGTTTTTTTTTCAACGTTTTTATTTATTTCTGGGACAGAGAGAGACAGAGCATGAACGGGGGAGGGGCAGAGAGAGAGGGAGACACAGAATCGGAAACAGGCTCCAGGCTCCGAGCCATCAGCCCAGAGCCTGACGCAGGGCTCGAACTCAGGGACCGCGAGATCGTGACCTGGCTGAAGTCAGACGCTTAACCGACTGCGCCACCCAGGCGCCCCCCCACACTGTGTTTTTAAATGAATATAGGAAGGACAGAAATATAGCAAATTTTAAATCGGAACCAGTATCAAATTATATAATTGCTATTCTCTTCAATGCGTTAAGACTCAAATTCAAGGCTTAAATTCCATTTTTTAAATTGTATCAGAGATTTTTGAAATTTTAAAATGTTTCAGGCCACTAAAATTTATGTCTTTGAGGGTAAAAAGTTATTTTTACTTTTCTGTTTAAACAGAAGACTTTGTCAAATGCAAACTAATACTACATGTCAGATGAAAATAATCACCTCCTACAAAATACAGCCCATTATTTCACTGTATCCGCTTTTGTGTTTAGTTTAAGTTAAAAAAAAATACAACAAATAAATTACTCACCTATGCAATGAAATTAAGCTTGTGAGGTACTACATACTTTACTCTTATTTTATTTCCTTTTACCAAGAAACTTCCTTATCTGACAAGGCTTCCAAATGTTTTCATAAATACCAGTAGTATGGTATGTGCGCCAACATATACTGTACTCAAAGAAGTAAATGAAGTAAAATAAAATAGTAACACTAATATCAATAAACCTACCATGAGATATTGCCTTGCAAGACAGACAGACTCAATGGTGCCCTGGAGGTAGACGGTGGATTTCTTTTGTGGGTTACTGGGGTCAGGAAAGTGGATCTGAGCACCTGTTCTTTGCATGATATGTTTGATGTTGCTTCCATTTCGACCCATCATAAAGAGATGATGTTGAGCTGCAATATCTAGTTGTGTGCTCACAGGAATAGCTGATGCCAAGCTCCCAGCGAGATGTTCCAACAGCATAGCGGTTCCTTCCTAGGAGAAAAGGGTGGAAAATAATCCTATAAAATGACTGTCCATATACAAGGAAAGATTCTAGTGTACTTCTAATTGCTACAGACAATTTCAAAGAATTCTATAACCCATAATGCAATACAAGGAAAAATTCTAGAAAACGATTAGTCTAAAATCCTCTGAAAGTAAAACTTGCATAATTTGTACACTTACAATGTTCATAATTATCTAAATTACTTACCTTCACAGCGCTGGTGTTATTCTGAGACCCTCGTACTATCACAGTAGCACCATACATTCGGGAACGCTGTTTAAATGACACTGAAATGTTGTATGTTTGTGATATGTGCTGAATCGAGGGGGAGTTAGGATCGGGAACTGGCTGAAGAATCCCAGCGATTGGTAACTCAAACATCAGCACCAAAGGAAGCAGCTCCTAAATGAAAGTATTAGAGCCCGAGGCAGACAGTTGAGTCACTGCATGTTTAGAGATATGCATAACTTGTTCTTTTTTTTCTGAGGATGGAATTCTAAAACATAAATTGCTTTTATTACAGATATAAGCTTGAGCAAACTAGGTAGTTTCTCGAATAAAAGGAGTCTGTGAAACCAGAGAGTTTGTAACCTAAACTGCCTGTGGTATTCTTCCTCGGGCCTCTTTCTGATCACCTCAAAATCATCAGAGAAACGGAGTCAGGTACAAAATGGAACATCACTAAGAAACATCTTCAACACATTAAAACAACTTCTGTCACTATTTCCTACCTATTGAACATATGATTTGGTTATAAATTGATACACTGAGATATTTTTATTGCCTTATGATTCAAACACTGCTGATACTGATTTAGAGTATTAAAGTAATAAATAGTTACCCGAATTCTAACTCGGGCAGATTCTACTCCTGCTGGTTGTCCTGCTATAGATACCTGCAAAAATAAGAAAATACAGTAGATTTATTTTGAGCCCACATCTGCTTTTCCAGCTATCTACACCCTTGCCACTCAAAGTGTCATCCAAAGTGTTATCTAGGAGCTTGTTAAAAATGAAGGGTCTCAAGCACCAACCCAGACCTGCTTAATCACAATTTGCATTTTAACAAGCTCCTCAGCTGATTTGTGTCAACTGATTTACATCAACCCCCAGACTTATGTAAGCCTCACAGTCCCCATAATGCCATCCTGCTCCCCTTCTCATTTCTTGTTTACTGCATTTTCTACCTTTTGTTTAAACTCTGCATACTGTATATCAACTCTGTACAATATATTAATATACAATGATATTGCTGCAGTAGGTACTCGAAATATTGAACCACTTCATGCTAATTGGTTAAAAAAAACTATTGCTTCAACACCACCTCCAGCTCTCTCCTGGGATCCCCTGAACTTTCCCACGATCCATCAAGTAAAAAATTAATCTTGGGGGCGCCTGGGTGGCTCAGTCAGTTAAGCGTTCAACTTCAGCTCAGGTCATATCTCATTATCTCATGGCTCGTGAGTTCAAGCCCCACATCAGGCTTTGTGCTGACAGCTGAGAGCCCGGAACCTGCTTCGGAATCTGTGTCTCCCTCTCTCTCTGCCCTCCTCCGTTTGTGCTCTCTCAAAAATAAACATTAAAAAATTAAAAAAAAAACAAAAAAAGAATTAATCTTGGCATGAGAGTAAGGGTGTAGGGCTCCAGGACACTGCTCCTAATGGACCATGCCCCGTGCCATACCAATTGTCAAATGTTTTGAATACTGCCCTTGCTTTCTATCTATCTTCCTTATGTGTGTGTCACCATCACCATTAGTCCTCATAGAGAAAAGACTACCCTATTCATCTTTGAGGCTGACAGTTTCTAGTATTGTGATTAGAGAGAAAATTTCCAAATAACACAAATAATGCTATCTGTTCTTCAAGTACTGAAAGTGCTTTGTATGGACAGGTAAGTTTCATTTGTTTCCAAATACAAGAACTAGAAAAAACGTGTATAAACTAAAGAGAAACATAATTCCACCAACGTGAGGAAGTCGGGCACTCGTGCGTGGCCTCTGAGCAGGTGATCTGGTGTACCCTGGAGAACCACGGGTATGATGCTACCAACAGAATCCCCACACTGAACAGGTTCTTGGACCAGGCAAGGCTGTAGGTCCTTTCCTAATGTAATGCTCCCTGGGCCTTTCCTTAGGGACTTCGTTTTATATTGCCATCGCATTTATGTTGCTCCCCTCTCTTCTACCAACCAGTTAGAGATAAGCACTTTATGGCCTACCTATAATTCATCTCTTTAAAAAAGTAGAGCACCTTCAATCTCCTGGGAAAGAGTCATACATTCTTATTTATTTTTATTTTTTCATATAGTTGACACACAATGTTACATTAGTTTCAGGTGTACAACATCAGTGATTTGACAAGCTTATACACTATGCTATGCTCACCATAGCTACCATCTATCATCATATGTTGCTATTACAACACCACTGGCTATATTCTCTATGCTGTGCCTTTTATTTCCATGGCTTACTCATTCCATAACTGGAAGCCTGTAACTCCCACTCCCCTTCACCCATTTTGCCCAATCCCCCCTCTCCTCTAGGAAGCATCAGTTTGTTCTCTGCATTTAAAGGTCTGATTCTGGTGTTTGCTTATTCATTCATTTCTGTATAGTCACATATTAGTAAAATCAATATGGTATCTCCATGATTATTCTTTTGCTTTCATCTCCCAAAAAAGATATGCATATGGAAAATCAAAGCTTTAATCTGTCCCATAACAGTTCGTGTGAAAAGACAAAGCACCTGGTTGCTTTTTTCTGCTTGGTTATTCCTGTTGGAATCTGGAAAGTGGATGTGGCATCCTGTTTCTTCCATCACTTTTTTAATATTGTTGCCACCTTTGCCGATTACATGAGAATGTTCTGTATGTGAAACATCCATCTTCAAAGTGACTCGATTGCTCTACATGGAAATAATGTATTATTTCTTGATGCATGCAAAAGGAAGGAACAACTCCTTAAAACACATTTTATCCAAGGGGACAGTACTAAAAACAAGCGACCTGGTGGGAAATCTTACAGATTTTTTGGAATCATATTAATCTATAAATGTGCAATTTCTATCATTTCTCTTTGGCTATACAAGATATTTATTTGGAAAATATCATTTAAATAAAGTCAGGCAGAGTTACAAATAAATTACTCGACTCATTTTTTTCTTTAACAGACATTATTCATGAAACATTTAATTCAAATAACTAAAAACAGATGAAAACAACTGCAAGACTGAATATATGTATGTTAGTAGGACTGTTGAACTGTGACAGAAAACAATAAAAATAAAACTCAAAACTAAAAAGGTATTTGTAAGCATTGTTTTCACAACCAGTCCATTACTATAGGCCAAACTACAGAGCAGATCTACTATTCTTGCTGGTAGGAAGAAGAGTGAGGAAAGGAAAACAAAGCACAGCTCTCTAGCAGTAACACGGCTTACATAAACCAGTACAAAGTGTAAGATTAGTTATAATAAAGCAAAATGTAAAATTCTAAGACATAATGAATAACTGTGGTCATGTTAGAATCTATGTATTTAATTTTGGGAAATTCAGTATTGTACAATTATAAACACATGAAATATTTTCTCATTTATAAGACTAATATCAAAATTCTTCAGTCCTTCAGTTTTTAAAGTAAAATTAAAAAGTCAAAATAAGACATTAAAAATATCAATAGTTTTTACATCTTAATTCTTAAATTTTAAACATATCCATTAAATACTTTGGTCTTTACACTTTGTTCTTCTTTTAGTTTAGCATTTTAAATACAGGGAACATACATTCTTTTTTGGGAAAAAAATTAGAATATTTAATAATTAGAAGGTGAATAATTCCAAAAATTAAAAGAACAAGAAAAGGGGAAAAAAAAAAGGAAGAGATCAGAAACTATTTCAATGGAATATCAGGTCGCAAAACACAGTGGTTAAGAACCAGACAGCCTGGATTTAAATCCCACTTCTCCATTTATTAGCTACAGATTCTGGGAAAATTCCCTAACATCTCTGTGCTGAGTTAGTTATAAGCATTAAACAAATTAGTATTTGTAAAATGCTCAGCAAAGTGCCTGACATATACTAAGTGATTTAGAAATATTTACTAGAATAAATTCTCACAAGGGAGTGTATATTTTTACACATCTAAATTTCCCTATTATCTCTCTATACCTATACATGCAGAGAGAAAGAACTTACAAAAGAAACTGTCAGGTTTTATGCCATCATGCACAATTATATAGAAGATCATTCTGGCATCATAAAGGCAATATGCTAATTCTTCTAAACTTCATTATTTGCCCCACACTAATCAGGGTCAGTGTTGATTTCTGAAAATATCACTCAATTACCCAGCATGACAGAACCCATTCAAATTTTAAACAGAATTTTACATCCATTGTAGAAACACACATGCTTATTTTAAAACCCACCATTACTTTCTCCTGGTTTTTCTTCTCCAAATGGTTCTTTTCATAACAGCATGAAGTAGCCCTTGCAGAGACAAGGTTCTGACATCTGAGTGTCCTTAACATTCACTTACTTTTGTGTCTAAGACAGACATGATCATTTCCTTGGCCTCCTTAACATCTTCTTTCTTTCCAGAAACCTTAATATGGGGATCTATAAGAAATCAAAAAAGGGCTCATGTGAAACCCCTAAAACTCTTTGTTTTAAAATTGATGTTACAATATAAGAAAATAGATTCCATAAGAAATTAAATATTTGATTCATTCTAGGTGTGTTAACACTGCAATTAAGACAGGAATATGGAAAATCCCCAAGTTGTACATTTATCTGTGTGGTCTTTTCCTTCTGACAACTGGCCAAATCACTTACCTGCAAAGTAAGTTTATCATATAATTTTTTTTAAACAAGAATCTATAAATTCAATTTATGACTACATTCTTGCTATACTCCAAGCCCTTATCTAGGGCTTTAGATGCATGAGCTCATTTAATCCATAAGCTAATTTAATCACAGTTCTGTGAGGTTATTTCCAGAGGAAACTAAGGCATGGAGCAGGTTAGTAACTTGCCCTAGAAAACCACCAATAGGCTCAT
Organism: Prionailurus viverrinus; assembly: GCF_022837055.1. Classification (NCBI taxonomy): domain Eukaryota; kingdom Metazoa; phylum Chordata; class Mammalia; order Carnivora; family Felidae; genus Prionailurus; species Prionailurus viverrinus. The sequence goes on along the minus strand of NC_062571.1, from coordinate 20,984,565 downwards.
TCATTATAATCTCATGTCTTCCAACTCTGCATCCAGACTTTAAACCATGTGCTAACCTAATTCAGAAGGTATCTTTACAGGTCAAGGTTAACAGAATAAAACATAATCTTCATTCAGTAATATTTAATATTTATTCAGAATTAGTGTTAAATGGCTAATATATACTATATGTGTTATTTATTACAGCCACAGAATGTTATAAAGGAAAGCATTAATTCATTCAGCAAGTATTTCCTGTACCAGGCACTATTCTAGGGCCCAAGGGATATATTAGTGAAGAAAAAGACCTTTGTCCACATGGAGCTGACAGTCTTGTACAGGGAGACAAAACTGAATCAAATAAACAAATTATCTAGTGTATTATAACATAACTGTTATGAAGAGGAGAACAAGACAAAAGCATGAGGAGGACCAGCTGTGGGAAGGGGTCAGTGCATTAGGCCTGATTCAGAAAGTGAGGTCTGAGTAAAAGCTTTGAGGAGATGAGACAGCTGGCCAAGCTAGAATCTTCAGAAGAAGGGAAACATCACAGCTAAAACTCTCCGGTGAGGACGTGTCTCTTCTCTCTTTCTAAGTCTCTGCCATAATAGGGTGCTCTATTACCCCATGGGTAGCCTGACAGAGACCAAGACCATTTTGAGGTAAGCCAGAAGTTCCATACCACTAGCCTTATGATAAAGTGATATCACGAAAGCAATAAAGCTGGATAACAGAGCATCATCATCACCATCATTAGTGATGCCAATCTTACTGACTGCCTATAACACGCCACCTTCTCTGTGGAGTCCATCCTACACTGAACTACACCTCAGATCAACAACAGGGTCAGGAAATATTAGCTGAGAATTCCAAACCATCAATTCTCCAGGATAAGAAAAGAGAATCACCTGGTGGGAATTTTATCAAAGTACATGTACTTCCCTGGTATCATGACTTACCCATCCTCAACCAGCAGTCCATCTGAAAATCAATGTCATGATGAGCATGTCATATTAACAAGGTCAAAATGAGCAACTGAAGGATGGATGCATGGGTGGATGGATGGATGGATGGATGGATGGATGGATGGATGGAAGGAAGGAAGGAAGGAAGAAGGAAGGATGGATGGATGGATAGGAGAGATGGGAGAGATGGGAGAGATGGGAGAGATGGGAGAGATGGGAAGGAGGGAGGAAACCCTGTCCTAAAGCTACTGGCTCTTAGGACCAGGACAGAACAATCATAGTCAACAACAGTGCACCACCAAGCTTCAGAACTAAGGAATGCATCTGGCTTCCTGGGGAGACATTCCAGCAACTGTATTTTGAGTCAATGCCATCACCTCTAGCCCCCCACCAACCCCCCCAGACTGTCTCCTGGGAGCTGCCCTTGGCCTTAGACTCTTTTCCTTAACCCGTTCTTTAATCCTTCCTCTGACACTTGCCATGTAACAGGGACACTGTGAAGATGAAAGACCTTACAATTTGTTTAAAGTATCAAGTATTATAAGGCAAGGGTCCTAAAAGTAGGGCAAAATCGATGTCCAACAAACTCAAGGTGGTATGGCATTGTGTCCACATTGCTTGCTCTTTGGTGCATTCTAACAGAAACCACTTGTTCTCTGTAGGATTATCACCAACTTTACCATAGTAATGTAAAAAAAAAAAGCATTTTCTTCAATAATTTTTATTATATGCATTATAACTCCTGTAGGCAATATTTATATTCCGAGCAGTCTACATTCAAAATTTTGATCTCAGCTATCTTTGACTTTGGTTTCAATTACTGTATGCTGACTCTGATGTTATTCTCTATTGAAAATGCTTACTCCTGGGGGATTAGAATCTGGCACTTCTCAAAACATACCTGATCACACTGAATTGTAGCACTTGCTAAAATATACGTTCCTGGGTCTCCAGGATCCAGTAATTGGCATTTTGTTTGTTTCCCAAGTCATTCTTCAATCAAATACAGGACACAGCAGATGAAACCACATAAAAGATATAATTGTAGCGTCTTATGTATCAGGCAAGTATATATAACATAAAATGGTTCTACAGGGGAAAACATATTTTCTTACTAACAAATTAACAGTTAAGTATTGAGTGGTATGCTAATCTGAAAATCTATTACTTTACACATTGGATAATCACATTAAAATTCCTATGCATCTCCAGGTGGACAAGGAGACTCAGATCCAATTTATTTCTACCATCTCTGTATGAACAAAACAATAAGCAAAATAAAAAGCAAAAGCCTCAATAGAAAATACATTTTATTTCAAAGTGAAAGAGCACCATCTACTGACCAAAAATACAAATTATCAGTGGACACAGAGCTACACACACAACACAGTCACCAACATGTAACATCAAATCGTATCCAGGACCCAAATTAGCACTTGTTTGGAAAATGGTTCTTTAAATAATCAAGTCTCATAAGTGTATAGAAAAATAAATATGACAAAATTCTGGTTTATACTGCTAATGAACCAAAAATAGTGTCTTCTTCATTCCCTCCTTTGTCCTTGCTCAAAAGATATCTATAGAATGTGAACTCTGATTCCAAGCTGAACTTAACATGCTTATTTTAAATCCTGAAATCCAGTTCTCCACATTCAATGAATGTTCCATTTCATAGTTTAAACGTGTCCTACATGGGACTGAGGTTTTATTAAGACCCATTCTGGAAATACTTGATGGAGAAAAGCCAAAGAATTAACTATATTAATAAATATAAAAGTAAAGAAAAGCCCATCTATAAAGATTGTTGAAAGATGGTACAGTAATAGGGAATAAATGTATAGTCTTCCCCTCCCTCAAAATAATTACTTTGAAGGACACCACCAATTTGGGCATGAAAATTTTAAGATATTTGCTCTAAAAATAATATTCATTGCTTTATAATCAACCCTCAAGTGCTCTAAACACAAGGATTGTCTTAATTGGTTTTATAACTTCCATGATGCCAGCCAAGTAGTAGATTATAAGTAAACAGTAGGTGAATGGACTGAAGGTGCCCCTATTTTTTGGAAATGGCTACCTATACAGAGGAAGGAGATGGAAATCGATAGGAAGAACCTAAACTTCATATCTAAGGTGATCATATGTCCTGCACTTCCCCAGACAGTTTTGACTTCAAATATCCTGATCTCAGTACCTCTATAAAAATATAGAGAACTGTCAGATGTCCTTCCAGATTTGGGGTTTTAGATTCCTGTCCCATCAATTTGTTCCCAAATCTGTGGTGTAACCCTATGGAAGAGAGGAAGACCAGAGGGTGGTCCAACCTTCAATAGGTTGTATGAAGCTGTATGAAGATGGGTATAAAATGGGTATTTTACATGTGCATACTGCAAAAGAGGTAAACCTTTGAGCAAAAAGGTTTCTATGACTTCCATGTGGAAATTCATAAGGAGTTGATAAGGCAACAATTGTTCTTATAAGAATAAATGCTAAAAACCATATTTTCAGTAAAGATAAATATTTAAAAGAGTTGGGATGTTATATGAACTTAAGTGAAGTTTAGTAATGGTTTTAAAAGTTTATCTCTTGGTACTCTGGTTGTACTCTCTGGTTTCCCATCTTTGGAATCATTCCCGTTCCTGGAAACATCAGTGAAATTTTTACTGCCTTTTCCTTCTTTCCTCAAGTTGAAACTTCCTTTCCCTTTCATTCCTGTCCCAGAGCAAAATCTATAGAAAAGACTCACGTCAGCCATTTTCATTGTAGTTATAATGCTACAGAAAGTAATGAGGGGCGCCTGGGTGGCTCAGTCGGTTAAGTGTCCGACTTCAGCTCAGGTCATGATCTTACACTCCATGAGTTCAAGCCCCACGTGAGGCTCTGTGCTGACAGCGTGAAGCCTGGAGCCTGCTTCAGATTCTGTGACTCCTTCTCTCTGCCCCACTCTCTCTGTCTCTCTTTCAAAAATCAATAAACATTTTTAAAAAATTAAGAAAAAAAAGAAAGTAATGAGTTGTTGACATATGATAGATTTAAGCCATCACTGTTTCACCAATGATTTGTTTGTAGCTACTTTCTTGTCTCCATGATTGAGTACGGTTGAGAAAAGATTCAACACCCAAAATTCAATGCAATGCTTTCATTTCTCAGCATGTTCTCTTGAAGAGAGAACAGAAAATCCCTTGTTTAACTAACCTGACTCCTCCCACCCACAACACCCAAAATAAAACATCATATTACAGTCATTTGTTTATGAAGAAAAGTCATATCATGGCCTGAAATCAAGATGGCTTTAGTACATTTTATGCATGTATATCAAACTAGCCTCAAATCCATAAGAGAAGAGTAGACAGAATTCACTTTCCTTTTTTTTAATGTTTATTTATTTTCGAGAGAGAGAGAGAGAGAGAGAGAACGAGCGAGCATGAGCAGGGGAGAAGCAGATAGAGGAAGACACAGAATCCAAAGCAGGCTCCAGACTCTGAGCTGTCAGCACAGAGCCAGATGTGGGGCTCAAATCCATCAGCCATGAGATCATGACCTGAGCCAAAGTCAGATGCTTAACAGACTGAGCCACCCAGGTGCCCCAGAATTCACTTTCTTTTGGCTGGGAGACCTCTTCAGTTTTATTTCAAGTTCTTTCTAAGAAGCCTTAGCCTTTAAAACTGTCTAAAAAGGAGGGCATTGGCTGGGACTGGATCCATCAACACCATCAGGAGTTGTCAGTGTTGAAAGGCAGAGAGGTATCTCCACCTTGCTCCAAAATTCCCCACAATACTGGGAATATATCCACAACTAGCAAGTAGTTCTAAAGCAGTAATGGGTCAATTTTTTTTTCCTATAAGGAAGACTGTGACTGTAGGGTATGGATTTTATCAAACAGCAAATATAAACCAAAACTCTAAAAAAGCCCTGGACATCTCAAGGGTACTGACTGACTTGGATTACATAGGGAAAAGCCAGCAGATATCATGCAGGATGTATTAAAAGTTTTAATGACTGACTCTGCAAAAGTAAAAGGTTACATTGTGGGGGGAAATATGTAAAGTCTACAATTATGATAATAAATTCTGAATTGTAAGTCATAAACAAGGTCTGTTACCTTGGAAAAGTCACTGAATCTCTGGAGTAGAGTTTCTTCAATGAGGGAGTTTGGTCAGAACATCATTATACTTCCAAATAAATCTAAATGTCTTCAGTGTAAAGCAGTACTATAACATTCTTCAATAAAACTAACTTCATAAACAACTTTGTTCTCCAAGTTTTTGGTATTTCATGATAAGCAGCTTACCCAAGACATCATAATGTTAATGTTTCCAAGGCCTTAAACTATTAAGTAAACTATAGTTTACTTAAACTGGCAGTAAACACAAATGTGTGAAATAGTGATCTGCCGTGATCCATGACCGGCTTCAGAGTGGCAGCTTGGGCTTTCCTCTTGTTTTTCACACTCTAAGAATGCAATTAATTCTGCATCAATATAGGTGAAATTTGGTGTTCACTCCACTGAAATTTCATGAATAATGTGCTTGTAGGCACCAAACAAATGCAGTGAAAACCCTCTATGGAGATGGGAGTCTACTTCAAACTCTATCTGAGCCTTGTCACAGTTCAAAATTAGATACCACCCAATCCACGTGCTACTTTGATCACTTTTCCTTTAAGCTGACAAATCACTGCTGATCAGCAAAAGTGAATTTGACTCATAATCATGGGGCCACAACCCACATTTTTCTGTGAAATAAAATTTTCCTTCTAACCTCTTGAGAAACAGACTTTCCTTAAAAAAAATGTTATAACAGGTCAAATAACATACCAATATCACATTTTTCAGTGAAGATATACTTTATCAACAGATAGAGAAAACCTGAACTGACTCATTAAATCTGACTAGAAATTATTTTAAAGGAATGAAACAGAATGACAGGAAGTCAAAACACTTTAATTTTGAAGCCAGTAATACAGACTCCAGATTCTTTCAAGGAATGGTCTTTGACAAGAATTCTAATAAACTGAGAATAAAAAGGAGTATATTTGAAGAGTAGGTGGAAGAACTGAAGCTTTGAGTATTTAAGGGAAAATAGTGGCAAGCACCTATAACACATCAGATATTACAACTGGGATCAAGAAAAAAACAAATCTACCTGTTGCAGGCATTCCCCAAACTTACTGTGCTGCTTTAGAATAAGGCATAAAATCATCCGTATTTGCCTTATTTTAAAACAGAAAAAATCAATCTCCTTCCTAGTCAATTAGAAGAGAAGGGGAATGAAAAGAGAGAGAAGTGCAAAAGCAAATGTGTTTCAAAATAAAAACCTAGTTTTCATGAGAAAAATATGTTTCCATTGATACCCACAATCAGTTTACATGCCATGATGCCTCAGGATAACTTCCTATTCAAAATTCCATATGGCCGAATGAAACTTAATGCTCAACAGAGGAACTGTATTCTTTTTTCTTTAATGTTTGTTTATTTATTTATTTTTGAGAGAGAAAGAGGTCAAGCAGGGGAGGGGCAGAGAGAGAGGGGGAGAGAGAGAATCCCAAGCAGGTTCAGCACTATCAGTGCAGAGCCAGATGTGGGGCTCAAACTCACAAACCATGAGATCATGACCTGAGCAGAAATCAAGAGTGGGATGATTAACCAACTGTGCCACCCAGGCGCTCCAGAGGAAGTATTCTTGACATGATAGTGGCATACGTGACATGAACAAATCAAACAATAGAAAGTATAACTAGTTCCTGAAGACAATTCTCAGTTCAACTATTTGGCAATGACTAGGGAGGAGGTGCCTTCACACTATAGTAATGACAATTTTAGGCAGGTTCTTGCTAAATGAAAGAGTGTGTCCACATGCCAAGATGGAGCCTATGGAGCCTTTACCAACTAGGTAGAAAAGAGCTTTTAGCCAGGGAAAATTCACAGCTAGTTATAAGATATACAAGAACTTTTACTGATGGAATGCCTATATCTCCAATATAATCATCAATAAAAGCATTCAAAATACAGTGACAATACACTCTTCTAATTGTTCTCTGTTGTTTTAAGTTTAGGAGGAAATAAGGCAAGAGAGAAGGAAGAGGTAAACTGGCATATGTCTCTTCTCTGTTTAAGATTCCTATGTGCCTTATCAAAGCTTTTATGTAGTTAGAAACAAGTTTTATGGACTTAGAAACAATTATGGACTCTAGAAACAATTTCAGAGAAGAACAAAATGCAAACAAAGTATAAAGCAAAATCAAGGCATAATAGGTGAAATAATCAAGAACAGATGGATTTAAGAAGTGTGAGAATTAGGAAAGAGTAAACTACCTTATCTTACAAACCACTTTATCTTATGCACTATAAACTAAACTCCAAGCATAACTGCAGATTTGCTGTTCAGGCAGAAAGAGGAGAAGAAAAATCCAAAGCACAAGAGAAATCTAGCTCTGGAACATGGAGCGTGGAAAAAGAAAGCTACAAACACAAAGCCTAACTCAATTAGTTTCTGAAGTCTTTTGGCATCTGAGCTTTATACTCCAGAGATAAGGACAAGGATTCTGGGAAGAGGGAGAAAAGGAAACTTAAATGCCAGGAGGAAATCTGGGATAGTCTGAATGATTTGTATGTAACAATTGTACAGAAAGCTTCTGCAGCTAGGTTACTGCAAGGGTGCTAGAGACGGAGGACACTTGTGACAGTGGGAACAAAACCCAAGACATAAGACATGACAAAAACAATAACCCAGTACCCAGGATGAGAAGGAGAGCCCAAATTGAATGCTGGCCCTCTGAAATGGAACAGGAGTCGAAGTGGTCTAATGAAGGAGGGAATGTTGCAGTGGGGATGCAGGCATGTGCCAAGATAAAGCCTTCCCAGGAGACTGTACTGAGATAACAGCAAGTTATGCAAGAATTTCGAGGAGCCAGATGTGACTAATTGTCATTCTCTCTCCAAGGAATACTGATGTTCACAGTGTACATGGCAGGTCCCCATAGTACGGCCTGTGGTCTAAACCCAAAGTGCTCTTATCTGTGGCCAGGGCAGACTGTTCTTTTTTACAACAGCTGGGACTATTCATGAACAATCCTAACATACATGCTGGCTATCATTACCAAAAGCAACTATGCATTTAAGGGTTCACACACATTAGACAAGGGAAGTCCTGTAAATGAAGACTTGACCACATCATACCACATGCATGATTTCTTTGTTTTATTTTTGGCCTACTAAGAGAAGAAATTTAAAAACTAGAAATTCTGAAGATATTTGAGGTACAATTAAGAATGTATGTAAGAAACAGCAAAACTCTTAGGAATTCAGTTTCAATAATTTTTTAATGTTTATTTATTTTTCAGACAGTAGGGGAGGGGCAGAGAGAGAGGGAGACGGAATCTGAAGCAGGCTCCAGGCTCTGAGCTGTCAGCACAGAGCCTGATGCAGGGCTTGAACTCACAGACAGTGAGATCATCATCTGAGCCAAAGTCGGATGCTTAACCAACTGAACCACCCAGGCACCCCAGGAATTCAGTTCTAAAAGTAACTTGCCAGCCTGAGACTGGCATAAAAACTCTCCACCTTTCCTCTCTTCTTTGTTGTAAGATCTACTGAGAAATTTCCATAGCTTGCACTGAAGAACAGTTAATTAAGGGTAACTCTAGGTGTTAGACTATTCCCAGCTTGTTCATGGTATCAGGAAAGTTAATTTTTCATGAAAACTAAAAGTATCTAATAAGTAAATGAGCCTTAAATTATTTGGAAAATGCCTATCTGCCAATCCGTTCTTCTTACTCCCACTTTCTACAGAATAGCTGAATAGCTGTTAATTTTTTTTTTTTAATGCAGTCACACATACTGAAGACAACTGTCATACCCCTGTCTTCAACTGCAACACTATTCTGTATATTATTTGTTTCTTCCATACTTTTTTGATGACTGTTTTGAGTAAGCTGGAACCAAGGGTCTTAATCTCTTAGTCCTAAAACATTTATATCTTCTGGGGCAAAAAAATATAAATTAAATTATCAAATAACTTCAAAATGGTCTTTTATTTTTCTTAAAAAAAATATCTAAAGTTACCTTGAAGTCTAAAAATTTTTAAATCAGGATTTACCAGACATTTATCCAAAGGTAATACTCCTTTGCCTCAGCCCACAGCAACCACCATTCTACTTTCTCTCCTCTATGATTCTGCCTAATCGAAGTGGAATCATACAGTATTTGTGAAATTGATCTTATTAAATATATTTGTTTCTCTACAAAGTGCTCCTATAAGTTAAAAACAAAACAACAACAAAAACTCCCACTATGGGGCCCCTGGGTGGCGCAGTCGGTTAAGCGTCCGACTTCAGCCAGGTCACGATCTCGCGGTCCGTGAGTTCGAGCCCCGCGTCGGGCTCTGGGCTGATGGCTCAGAGCCTGGAACCTGTTTCCGATTCTGTGTCTCCCTCTCTCTGCCCCTCCCCCGTTCATGCTCTGTCTCTCTCTGTCCCAAAAAAAATAAATAAATGTTGAAAAAAAAATTTTTTTTAAACCCCCACTAATTGTCCCATAGGAAAATAAGCAAAAGGCATGGATAAATGATTCAAAAGAAAAATGGTCAATAAAATATATAAACTTGAATAAAGTTCAACCTTACTAAACATTTTTTATTCATAAAATTGGGGGGTGACTTTAAATTATAAGGCCAATGAAGATATAATTAGGCAAACTAACATAACTTTTATAACATATACTTTTTATGGAAATAAAAACTGGCACAAAATGTCTGGAGAATAATGAAGTACTGGAATTTGTTTTTTAAAGAGAGAACGACAGTGCGAGTTGGGAAGAGGGGCAAAGGGAGAGAGAGAGAGAAAAATCTTAAGTAGGGCTCCAAGCCAGCACCATGCCCAACATGGGGCTCGATCCCACAAGCCCGGGATCATGACCTGAGCCCAAATCAAGAGTTGGATGCTCAACAACTGAGCCACCCAGGCGCCCCACAATGGAAATATTAATAAAGAATCACAGTACCATAATTTTATTGTAGGGATACACATATATTGAACAGAATAAAAAGGAAAACAACCAATAATGATTACTTCTAAGTAATAAGTTCTCAGGTCATTTTTATTTTATTTTATGCTTGAAACTCTTCTGTATTTCTTAACATGAAAAAGTATACATTTATAATGTGGGAAAAAAAACCTCATACCTTAAAAGAAGGTTACCTGTATCACTAAAGTCCTGAAATCAAATCACATTCTTATACTTTAAATATTAAGTCAAAAGTCCTTGTTTTCTAAGCATGTTTTAAGAATTCCCTTAAAAAATTTAGACCTTTACAAAGGTTAATGATAATGGCAAGTGTTTTTTCAGCTTGAAAAGTTCTTTCTTTCTCATCTACAATTCTGTGGCAGACTTTTTGCCATGCAGTTTATGAACTTTACCTCTTTTTATTTGTTGGGCCATTACTCAATATTTTATCAATGTAATTTGGCTCTGAACACAGACTTCGTCAATGAAAATGGAGCAGGAATATATAATGATGGGGTTCACAGCAGTTGAAAGACATGGTTGGAACAGAGTTCAAATACTTGGTGAAGGCCATATGTTTACAGCCACCACTAACTACACATGGAATTCTTTTAAACATTTATGGCCACATGTCTTTCTTTCTTCAGCAACTGTTTTACAAAATAAATGGAAATAACAACAATCCTGGTAATGGGAATTTAGTGCTCTTTCTTGAAAGAATTCTCCAACGTCCCCACAAGAAAAGCATTATTTACATATCATTCTCAGGGTGTGATTAAACCACCCATTAATATAAATAAATAATAACCTCAAAGGATGGTGCCCTCATAACAGTTTCACTAGGATGACAATAACACTTTCTTTGTCTTCTCAGCAGGGAAGTCCAAGAGTTGAGAATGTACATGGTTGTACTCTACTAGCCACTGTCTCAGGGCCATTCTCTCTCCATCATTGGCTTTGTCCCACTTTATGACCAGGAAGCTGAACCAGCATTTGCATGAGTGCAACTCCATTTTCTTGTCCCTTTACTCTGTCTGTCATTAGAGTTTATTTAAATCTTTTGGAGTTAATTCTATTTTCTCTCAGACCAAGACTGCTAACACCTTTCCCACCAATTCCTTATCTTCTCTCTTTTTTTTTAATTTTATTTAAAAAAATTGTTTTTAATGTTTGTTTATTTTTGAGACAGAGGGAGACAGAGCACGAATGGGGGAGGGGCATAGAGAGGGGGAAACACAGAATCTGAAACAGGCTCCAACCTCTGAGCTGTCAGCATAGAGCCCGACGCGGGGCTCGAACCCATGAACTGTGAGATCATGACCTGAGCCTAAGTCAGACGCTTAACTGACTGAGCCTCCCAGGCACCCCCCTTATCTTCTTTTGATGACAAAATGCACAGAGGATTGGGCATGGTGAAGTAGAGAAGCTGCCATTCAATATTTGGTCTTGTTTCTTTTCTTCATAACAGCTCTAACTTTTAGAGGGTAGACTCCATGCCTTATATAGGTTAAAGAATACTATTCCCTAGGTCTTAGCAGACACTCTTTTGAAAAGATTGATTTCTTCTTATTGTTCAACACAAGTCAATTACACAACTATAGCAGAGACCTATAGTGTACTTTTCTCTCCCTTCCTTCCTCTCTTCTCCCCTCCCCTCCCCCCTTTCATCTTCTTTCTGGTCTTCACCCTGACCTCACAGGTTATTATGTAAATGTATTTTTATCTTATGGTCATGTTCATTCTGGTACATTACTGGAAGTATCTTGGCACCTTCAGATATTCCTTGATAAATGTGTTGTAATGTTTACAGGACCTTTGAGAAATATGTGTGGATTCAGCAGCATTGTAAAATTTCTTTAATTTTTTCTTGGCTTCCATATAACTTTTTACCTCTAAAGGCATTTGTTTGCATACTCCACCCCCCAAGAAAACCACTGTTTTAACTATATACATACATCTTTCTGTGCCAACTTCAAATCTTTGGAAGTGAGATTTCTGTAAACCATTAAATCCTTCTAAAGTCAGAGTTTCTTACTGAAGCAGGGGAACTCAATGGATCACCTTCATGGGGCTGGTGAACTTGCCTGTAATTGCCTTCAAAGACTATTCACATACTCACTGGTAAATTTTTCTGAATGGATCTACAGATTCTCAAAAAGGCTGAAACAGCTGAGAAGTCTTCATCTAAGCAGTATGGAATTTCATAGAGACATTAAGAAAGCATATTTTAAAATACTTCAAGAATTCAACTTTGGTTTGGCATTACTGCAAGCTGCTGTTTGGCTTTTTTTCAGAAATGTTCAATAATTACATTTTTGGATATAATTTCAGCAATTATAATTAAAACATTAAAGCTGGGGCGCCTGGGTGGCTCAGTCGGCCGGGCATTCGACTTCGGCTCAGGTCATGACCTCATGGCTCGCGAGTTCGAGCCCTGTGTTGGGCTCTGTGCTGACAGCTCAGAGCCTGGAGTCTGCTTCGGATTCTGTGTCTCCCTCTCTGTCTGCCCCTCCCCTGCTCACACTCTGTCTCTCTCTCCTTCAAAAATAAGTAAACATTAAAAAAAGTTTAAAAAAAACATTAAAGCTAACCAAAAGGATGACAGCAAATTTGTGTTCATCTTACTTTCTTTCAGTTATTCTAAGAGACAAAGGAGAAAATAGTAACAGAAAGAATGAAAGGTCTGGAGAAGCAACAGTTGAATCAAGCAATCAAGCAAACCCTTTTAAAAACAATCCTACATATTTTATTATAGTAAAAATCCTAGAACTTTTATCATTCTGCTACAGAAATGTATCTTTATTCAACAGATGATATAAAATTTTGTTTCAGATCATCCCCTACAGTTGTATCAAAGACCATCAAAGATGTAGTCTTCCTTCATCAGGGTTCATGGAGTGCCCCCAGAATAGGCCAGGCACATCCCACAAAATCCAGTCACCATGATGAGGACATGTCAGTCTCAGGCATGTAAGTGACCACAGATTTTAAAACCTTCCCCTTTCCAGCATGCCTCCTCCAAATGTCATCTTGACTGCCACATTTTTAGTGACAGAAGTGCACCATTTTATAAAAAGCAAAATTTAGCTGTTAACAATAATTTCCTAAAACCATCTTTCTCATCATAAATCCTCCATGATTTCCCAACCTTATAGAATTAAGAGTTGATAGTTTATTGTGGTCTTCAAAGCTCTCATGATCAGGACTGTACCCAGCTGTTCAGCTTTCACTTCCTTTCCTTCCCTTCAGATAGCCTGTGCCACAGCAAACCTAAACACTTCCCACTGACAAAATGTCAATGGCTTCTTACCTCCATCTCTGTGCCTGAAGCCAGCTGACACTACACTGTTCCTACTTTTGGCTCCATCTGTCTCATCCTTACCACCTTAAGGTCAACCCAAGTGTCATATTTTACCAGGTCCCTCCAGAGCAACATAAATCTCTGCTGGCTTCTCATCACTGCCCAGTCCCCAAACAGAAGACAAGCATCAGGTCAGTCCTCAGTCTCCTATCACAAGCTACCCTCCTGCCCACATACCTACTATTCTCCTTAAGTCTGCAGGTTTCTTGATCTCATGGCAGACACCGTGTCCAGTTTTTATATCCTCCACAGAACACACTATTTGTTGAATCTTCAAATTAGGTAACAATCTTCATTTCCCTAGAGTAACCGATATCTGCTTTCTGATCTTTTTATGCATTTATCCCCTCTTCCTCCGCACTGAAGAGCCACTCCCCCTGGCACACTCACAACAGCCCTTTGGGCTCCAGCACAGCCATCAACTATGCTCCCAATCATTTTGTCTTTGGGAAATCACCCCTGCTTCCTTCAGCTCTTCCTTCTATGAACTGATTTTAAGTGAATCAACTTTAATTTTCTGAATCTTCAATCTCTGACACAGGCTATGGAGTAAAGGAGGTGTCCACACACACAGATAACTGTGAGAATTAAGTAACAGTAAGTGGGATAACACAATGGGCTTAGCACAGTGTCCCTAACATAGTAAGTACTCCATAAGTGTCAGTTATTATTAATGAATGAAGGATTACCATTCTAGCTCTTCTCTAGACACATTCTTCTTTGCTCTTACTTCTTTTAGAGATGTGCTATGATTATCAGAGTCCAACAGGTCTACATAAGCTCTTGATCACCCTGATAAAGCTGCCTAAGACAGTGTTTGTCACAGTATCATAGACACTCATAGCTGGTGTACAGTGACTCTGAACAATGAAACCCTCAGAGCCTTCACATATCAACTGGTGTTAAGCCCTGCATTTCCCCTCTCTGGACTGTCCCATCAAGTGCAAACAACTTCTTTTTAACTATGGTTTTAGTATAAATTATATTAAAATGTCTCAGAGATCAGCTTTATGCTGTTAGTGTTTGTTGTTTTTTGTTTTGTTTTTTAATGGGAAACTCCTACTGGACATATGATAAGCAAGAATATGATCAACTGTTATTCTTGGTTTTTTAGGAGAAATTTTTATATGCTATTTGACATTTGATACGTTTATTTTTTCCTCACTTTTTAAGGAGTATTAGGAATGTTCAACATATCAGCATGGTAACTCCTTGATGAAGATAGGTTTTCTCTGCAGCTCATGAGAGGAAAATATTTGAAAAGTTTAGAAAAGCAAGAATAAAAATGGAATGTATTCACTGTTTCACTTTGCCATCACCTCACTATTCCTTGAAGAAGAAGAAGAAGAAGAAGAAGAAGAAGAAGAAGAAGAAGAAAGAAAGAAAGAAAGAAAGAAAAGAAAAGAAATTAGATTATGGCCACAATAAGAATTCTAAAATCTAAAAATCAATAAAGACTAATTAAGCATAAATCTAACATCTCTACAATATTTATTTTCACAGCAGAGCCTACAAGTAATATTTCCATGTTAGAAAGTACAACAAAGGTATTTTAAGCAAGATTTCTAAAAAAATTAAACTAGGTCATATTTGCTAAATATTATAAAAGATTACTCAGAAAATGTTTTTCATTTTGCATTTTAATTTAAAACTTAAGAGAACTAATTTAGCTTTGAATAAACATATAATAAAGACACTTAAACTTGAAACACTTTGTACTCCTTTCAAACTTTTCTTTGGCAGTTCACACAATTTGGTATGTAAGTCCTCAACCTCCACTACTTAAATACTTCCTATTTTACTGCCTACTTGTAGGAAATGAGGCCCCAAATATTAATTATTTTAACTCCCTAGATGTTAAGATATAAACAGGGTGTAGTTAGTGAAGTACAATATATGATGGGAGAACCTCAAACTGAATTGCCACCAATATTCACAAAAATATTTTCCAAGAAAAATAACAATTACTGAGTCCTTGAGTTCAGGACTGATCATGCAAATACAGTTGGGCCAACAACAGTTCAGAGAATACTAATTAAAATCAAAGAATACACACACAGGAAATGGTACTTATATTCATGATGATATAAAATCCTTCCCATATGAAATATGAGCATGAAAGGTGGGATTTCTTTGAAAATGATGTACTTTCCTTGTTGAAAATATACCTTTATTAGTCCTTCAGTTGATAATTCTGAGATGATCCAAATTTTACTATGATTTACACATCACCAAAGAAATGAAAATGTGTATGCTAAGAAATTGAAACATTTCCTTGCCCCCACGCCCACTTACTCTCCCCATTCCATTTTCAAGGGAATGATGAATGAAAACACTATGTACATGGGATCATTCTTCTACGGTGTTATCCCAGCAAGTTCCAGCTTTCCCACCTGGCAGTGCCCCTGCCATCACCCTCTACTCCCACCTCACAGAACTGTGTCCAAGACCAGATCTGGCCTTAATCTGGCTTAGAGATTGAGTTTTCTTGGAACATAATGCAGCATGAGCCACTTCTGCAACTACCAGACAATAAGTGGTAACATAATTGGGGAGGAGTACCACTGCACTGCCAGAAATTATCAAAATTTTCAAATCTGCAGGGGCAGCTTTGGGGCAGGTGACTAAGAACTAAACTGAGTCAAATCAGAATATTTCTGTGCTGCAGCCAATAACACAATGCATACTCTAATATTATTATGGACTGGGAAGATTTCATATGCCCTGTGGACTAATTTATTGTGTGCCTGGAAAAGAGAGGGTATTTGGACTCACTTTCAGATTTCAACAGATCTAACCTTCCCTGTAACACCTGCTTTTGCTGATTAAATTTTAGTAAGATATTTTCTCTTAATAGGGTCAGTTCTTAATAGGGTGAGAGAAGAAATACAGTTGGCATCAACTTTTCTGACATGCTTATTAACAACTACAAAAGCATTAGAAGTATCCTTCTAGAGCAGGAGAGAAAGAATTTTCCCCTTGTGGGTCCTTATCTTAGAATCCAAAATTTTACTAGGAGAAAGGACGGAATGCTTCCCTTGACCTATGTGAATTGTTGCTTAGATAAGTTTTTACATTTTAGATATTAATGGAATTTTCATGCCCTTGATAGAGAACATGTTTCAGGATTCATATTGAGAGATTACTATGTGCAACCTCATTAACATGAATGTCACTAATTCACAACATGAAGGTTTTGAGCTATGCTGGGATTTAGCTTTTCTTTAGAAAGGAATAAAGTGCTTGATAAGTAAATGAATGTAAATAACATCTGGGCAAAAAGGTACTATTCAAACACCATAAAGTCCCTTAGAAGCCAAATTTGTATATTTTAAACCGCACAGTATCTATAAAATCATAATAACTAATCACGAACTGGTCTCCCCAGGAATATTAGGCCATAATAGCCTTATGTAATCCAAGGGAGTGAAAGAAAGCTTTCTTTTAAAAAGAGCTTTTGCATTCAGATTTTCCTTTTTTTTTTTTAATGAAATTTATTGACAAATTGGTTTCCATACAACCCAGTGCTCATCCCAAAAGGTGCCCTCCTCAATACCCATCACCCACCCTCTCCTTCTTCCCACCCCCCCATCAACCCTCAGTTTGTTCTCAGTTTTTAACAGTCTCTTATGCTTTGGCTCTCTCCCATTCTAACCTCTTTATTTTTTTTCCTTCCCCTCCCCCATGGGTTCCTGTTAAGTTTCTCAGGATCCACATAAGAGTGAAACCATATGGTATCTGTCTTTCTCTGTATGGCTTATTTCACTTAGCATCACACTCTCCAGTTCCATCCACATTGCTACAAAAGGCCATATTTCATTTTTTCTCATTGCCACATAATATTCCATTGTGTATATAAACCACAATTTCTTTAGCCATTCATCAGTTGATGGACATTTAGGCTCTTTCCATAATTTGGCTATTGTTGAGAGTGCTGCTATGAACATTGGGGTACAAGTGCCCCTATGCATCAGTACTCCTGTATCCCTTGGATAAATTCCTAGCAGTGCTATTGCTGGGTCATAGGGTAGGTCTATTTTTAATTTTCTGAGGAACCTCCACACTGCTTTCCAGAGAGGCTGCACCAATTTGCATTCCCACCAACAGTGCAAGAGGGTTCCCGTTTCTCCACATCCTCTCCAGCATCTATAGTCTCCTGATTTGTTCATTTTGGCCACTCTGACTGGCATGAGGTGATACCTGAGTGTGGTTTTGATTTGTATTTCCCTGATAAGGAGCGATGCTGAACATCTTTTCATGTGCCTGTTGGCCATCCGGATGTCTTCTTTAGAGAAGTGTCTATTCATGTTTTCTGCCCATTTCTTCACTGGGTTATTTGTTTTTTGGGTGTGGAGTTTGGTGAGCTCTTTATAGATTTTGGATACTAGCCCTGTGTCCGATATGTCATTTGCGAATATCTTTTCCCATTCCGTTGGTTGCCTTTTAGTTTTGTTGGTTGTTTCCTTTGCTGTGCAGAAGCTTTTTATCTTCATAAGGTCCCAGTAATTCACTTTTGCTTTTAATTCCCTTGCCTTTGGGGATGTGTCGAGTAAGAGATTGCTACGGCTGAGGTCAGAGAGGTCTTTTCCTGCTTTCTCCTCTAAGGTTTTGATGGTTTCCTGTCTCACATTTAGGTCCTTTATCCATTTTGAGTTTATTTTTGTGAATGGTGTGAGAAAGTGGTCTAGTTTCAACCTTCTGCATGTTGCTGTCCAGTTCTCCCAGCACCATTTGTTAAAGAGGCTGTCTTTTTTCCATTGGATGTTCTTTCCTGCTTTGTCAAAGATGAGTTGGCCATACGTTTGTGGGTCTAGTTCTGGGGTTTCTATTCTATTCCATTGGTCTATGTGTCTGTTTTGGTGCCAATACCATGCTGTCTTGATGATGACAGCTTTGTAGTAGAGGCTAAAGTCTGGGATTGTGATGCCTCCTGCTTTGGTCTTCTTCAAAATTCCTTTGGCTATTTGGGGCCTTTTGTGGTTCCATATGAATTTTAGGATTGGTTGTTCTAGTTTCGAGAAGAATGCTGGTGTAATTTTGATTGGGATTGCATTGAATGTGTAGATAGCTTTGAGTAGTATTGACATTTTGACAATATTTATTTTTCCAATCCATGAGCAGGGAATGTCTTTCAATTTCTTTAAATCTTCTTCAATTTCCTTCATAAGCTTTCTATAGTTTTCAGCATACATATCCTTTACATCTTTGGTTAGATTTACTCCTAGGTATTTTAGGCTTCTTGGTGCAATTGTGAATGGGATCAGTTTCTTTATTTGTCTTTCTGTTGCTTCATTGTTAGTGTATAAGAATGCAACTGATTTCTGTACATTGATTTTGTATCCTGCAACTTTGCTGAATTCATGTATCAGTTCTAGCAGACTTTTGGTGGAGTCTATCGGATTTTCCATGTATAATATCATGTCATCTGCAAAAAGCGAAAGCTTGACTTCATCTTTGCCAATTTGGATGCCTTTGATTTCCTTTTGTTCTCTGATTGCTGATGCTAGAACTTCCAGCACTATGTTAAACAGCAGCGGTGAGAGTGGGCATCCTTGTCGTGTTCCTGATCTCAGGGAAAAAGCTCTCAGTTTTTCTCCGTTGAGGATGATGTTAGCTGTGGGCTTTTCATAAATGGCTTTTATGATCTTTAAGTATGTTCCTTCTATCCCGACTTTCTCAAGGGTTTTTATTAAGAAAGGGTGCTGGATTTTGTCAAAGGCCTTTTCTGCATCAATTGACAGGATCATATGGTTCTTCTCTTTTTTTTTGTTAATGTCATGTATCACGTTGATTGATTTGTGAATGTTGAACCAGCCCTGCATCCCAGGAATGAATCCCACTTGATCATGGTGAATAATTCTTTTTATATGCCGTTGAATTCGATTTGCTAGTACCTTATTGAGAATTTTTGCATCCATATTCATCAGGGATATTGGCCTGTAGTTCTCTTTTTTTACTGGGTCTCTGTCTGGTTTAGGAATCAAAGTAATACTGGCTTCATAGAATGAGTCGGGAAGTTTTCCTTCCCTTTCTATTTCTTGGAATAGCTTGAGAAGGATAGGTATTATCTCTGCTTTAAACGTCTGGTAGAACTCCCCTGGGAAGCCATCTGGTCCTGGACTCTTATTTGTTGGGAGATTTTTGATAACCGATTCAATTTCTTCGCTGGTTATGGGTCTGTTCAAGCTTTCTATTTCCTCCTGATTGAGTTTTGGAAGAGTGTGGGTGTTCAGGAATTTGTCCATTTCTTCCAGGTTGTCCAGTTTGTTGGCATATAATTTTTCATAGTATTCCCTGATAATTGTTTGTATCTCTGAGGGATTGGTTGTAATAATTCCATTTTCATTCATGATTTTATCTATTTGGGTCATCTCCCTTTTCTTTTTGAGAAGCCTGGCTAGAGGTTTGTCAATTTTGTTTATTTTTTCAAAAAACCAACTCTTGGTTTCGTTGATCTGCTCTACAGTTTTTTTAGATTCTATATTGTTTATTTCTGCTCTGATCCTTATTATTTCTCTTCTTCTGCTGGGTTTAGGCTGCCTTTGCTGTTCTGCTTCTAGTTCCTTTAGGTGTGCTGTTAGATTTTGTATTTGGGATTTTTCTTGTTTCTTGAGATAGGCCTGGATTGCAATGTACTTTCCTCTCAGGACTGCCTTTGCTGCGTCCCAAAGCGTTTGGATTGTTGTATTTTCATTTTCATTTGTTTCCATATATTTTTTAATTTCTTCTCTAATTGCCTGGTTGACCCACTCATTCGTTAGTAGGGTGTTCTTTAACCTCCATGCTTTGGGAGGTTTTCCAGACTTTTTTCTGTGGTTGATTTCAAGCTTCATAGCATTGTGGTCTGAAAGTAAGCATGGTATAATTTCAATTCTTGTAAACTTATGAAGGGCTGTTTTGTGACCCAGTATATGATCTATCTTGGAGAATGTTCCATGTGCACTCGAGAAGAAAGTATATTCTGTTGCTTTGGGATGCAGAGTTCTAAATATATCTGTCAAGTCCATCTGATCCAATGTCTCATTCAGGACCCTTGTTTCTTTATTGACCGTGTGTCTAGATGATCTATCCATTTCTGTAAGTGGGGTGTTAAAGTCCCCTGCAATTACCACATTCTTATCAATAAGGTTGCTTATGTTTATGAGTAATTGTTTTATATATTTGGGGGCTCCTGTATTCGGCACATAGACATTTATAATTGTTAGCTCTTCCTGATGGATAGACCCTATAACTATTATATAATGTCCTTCTTCATCTCTTGTTACAGCCTTTAAATTAAAGTCTAGCTTGTCTGATATAAGAATGGCTACTCCAGCTTTCTTTTGGCTTCCAGTCGCATGATAAATAGTTCTCCATCCCCTCACTCTCAATTTGAAGGTGTCCTCAGGTCTAAAATGAGTCTCTGGTAGACAGCAAATAGATGGGTCTTGTTTTTTTATCCATTCTGATACCCTATGTCTTTTGGTTGGCACATTTAATCCATTTACATTCAGTGTTATTATAGAAAGATACGGGTTTAGAGTCATTGTGATGTCTGTATGTTTTATGCTTGTAGTGATGTCTCTGGTACTTTGTCTCACAGGGTCCCCCTTAGGCTCTCTTGTAGGGCTGGTTTAGTGGTGACAAATTCCTTCAGTTTTTGTTTGTTTGGGAAGACCTTTATCTCTCCTTCTATTCTAAATGACAGACTTGCTGGATAAAGGATTCTTGGCTGCATATTTTTTCTGTCTAGCACCCTGAAAATCTCGTGCCAATTCTTTCTGGCCTGCCAAGTTTCAAAAGAGAGATCAGTCACGAGTCTTATAGGTCTCCCTTTATATGTGAGGGCACGTTTACCCCTTGCTGCTTTCAGAATTTTCTCTTTATCCTTGTATTTTGCCAGTTTCACTATGATATGTCGTGCAGAAGATCGATTCAAGTTACGTCTGAAGGGAGTTTTCTGTGCCTCTTGGATTTCAATGCCTTTTTCCTTCCCCAGTTCAGGGAAGTTCTCAGCTATTATTTCTTCAAGTACCCCTTCAGCACCTTTCCCTCTCTCTTCCTCCTCTGGGATACCAATTATGCGTTTATTATTTCTTTTTAGTGTATCACTTAGTTCTCTAATTTTCCCCTCATACTCCTGGATTTTTTTATCTCTCTTTTTCTCAGCTTCCTCTTTTTCCATAACTTTATCTTCTAGTTCACCTATTCTCTCCTCTGCCTCTTCAAGCCGAGCTGTGGTGGTTTCCATTTTGTTATGCATTTCGTTTAAAGCGTTTTTCAGCTCCTCGTGACTGTTCCTTAGTCCCTTGATCTCTGTAGCAAGAGATTCTCTGCTGTCCTGTATACTGTTTCCAAGCCCAGCCATTAATTTTATGACTATTATTCTAAATTCACTTTCTGTTATATTATTTAAATCCTTTTTGATCAGCTCATTAGCTGTTGTTATTTCCTGGAGATTCTTCTGAGGGGAATTCTTCTGTTTGGTCATTTTGGATAGTCCCTGGCGTGGTGCGGACCTGCAGGGCACTTCCCCTGTGCTGTGGTGTATAACTGGAGTTGGTGGGCGGGGCCGCAGTCAGACCTGATGTCTGCCCCCAGCCCACCGATGGGGCCACAGCCAGACTGGTGTGTGCCTTCTCTTCCCCTCTCCTAGGGGCGGGATTCACTGTGGGGTGGTGTGGCTCGTCTGGGCTACTTGCACCCTGGCAGGCTTGTGATGCTGGGGATCTGGCGTATTAGCTGGGGTGGGTAGGCAAGGTGCACGGGGGCAGGAGGGGCAGGCTTAGCTCGCTTCTCCTTAGGTGATTCACTTCAGGAGGGGCCCTGTGGCAGCGGGAGGGAGTCAGATCCGCTGCTGGAGGTTTGGCTCCGCAGAAGCGCAGAGTTGGGTGTTTGCGCGGAGCGAGCAAGTTCCCTGGCAGGAACCGGTTCTCTTTGGGATTTTGGCTGCGGGATGGGCGGGGGAGATGGCGCTGGTGAGCGCCTTTGTTCCCCACCAAACTGAGCTCTGTTGTCCGGGGGCTCAGCAGCTCTCCCTCCCTTTGTCCTCCAGCCTTCCCGCTTTCCGAGCAGAGCTGTTAACTTATGACCTCCCAGAAGCTAAGTCGCGCTTGTTGTGGGAACACAGTCCGTCAGGCCCCTCCGCTTTTGCAAGCCAGACCGGGGGGCTCTGCTTGGCCGGCGAGCCGCCCCTCCACCCCAGCTCCCTCCCGCCAGTCCGTGGAGCGCGCACCGCCTCGCCGCCCTTCCTACCCTCTTCCGTGGGCCTCTCGTCTGCATTTGGCTCCGGCGACTCGACTCCGTTCTGCTAATCCTCTGGCGGTTTTCTGGGTTATTTAGGCAGGTGTAGATGGAATCTAAGTGATCAGCAGGACGTGCGGTGAGCCCAGCGTCCTCCTAAGCCGCCATCTTGCAAAAATCAAGCGCATTCAGATTTTCCTTAATTGACACAGATATCACTGATTATTCCAGATCAGTAATGATTTACTAAAACGTTTGTTCTCATATAATCTGTTGATTATCCTGACAGAACGTCAAACTTGCCTGAGTTCAGTATTCCATTTTCATTTTCTCAGTGTCCCTGAATTTCATCTCACTGATTTTATGCTTTTATCTCCATCAGGAAAGGATTAAAGAAAATTAAAGGCATAAAATTTAAAACCTACCCCCTTTCCTGTTTTAAGAGGACAAAAGTGGGAAATGCTCAAACTGGAACCAAAAAAAAGAAGACAAAAAAAGGAAATTACTGATCAATTTAAAGGCTGTGTGTTTCTCTCCCCTGAGCCTGGAGTGGGTTTTATGCTTACTCAGATCTTTTCCCTTTCTGCTGTGTCAGCATATACACACACATTTATCACCTTCTTCACTTTCTATGATTTTATAGCCTTAAGCATTTATTTCTTTCCCTTTTTAACCACAAGTGAATTCCAGGTCCCTTCCAAGTTAATAGATCTCATTGCCAATAAGGTGTCCAGAACAGGATACAGCATTCCACATAGAGAATTTTCTCCATAGTCATATAAACCAGATTTTTTCCACTTCTGCTGCTCAGTCTAAGGTCTCTAGGTATGTAAGCTGAATTATTATGGATCCTTGATGGAAATGTGCTTATGGCAATTTTCAGTAATTTCTAGCTCTTTTTGTTTGATCATTTATCTAATTAAACATTCAAAAGCCTGATGTAGGCAACTGGTTATTATCAGGTAGGAGTCCTTGTTCTGCTGATGTGAACTCAGCTTCCTCACTTAAAATGGTTTTGATAATATGGTCTATTTTATAATAAGTGCTTAGTAAACATTAGTATGTGTCATTGTACCTGTACCTTCTGGGGGCCCCAAAACAGCACTAAACTTAGACTTTGAGTCTTCGCTTGGTATTCCTTCCGGTGTCTTTTCCTGCCTCTCTTCTGTTCCCAGGGTACGCCTTTGACATTCTTGTATGTCATTTACCTGAATAATCCATCTACTCATGTAGCTTTAACTTCCAACCAATACTCTGATGGTTTCCAACTCCAGGTTCCCAACCTTGACCTCTCTATACTTCCAGCCACCCAGTAAACAACTTCTCACTATCCTCATACTCTTCAATTTCAACATGGCAGGCCCCAAATCTGTTACGGTCTTCTATCCTTTTGGCAGCAATGGGGATCTCCACAGTTTAGACAGGTACATCCTTGTGCAAAAAGCAATTCAAAGATTAACAGATCACCATCAGCATGTGATCCTGTCTTACTTTAATGCAAACACTAGTCTGTGCCCAGAACTAAACCCCTCCTGAATCTCTCCCATGTGAGTCATTCAATTTCAGTAGTACTGGTCAGGAAGGTATTGTCCATTATTAGGAATCATCATGGTTTCTTTTCTTTGAAAAATTCTAAAATTTATTGGGTTCACTTATATTTGAAAACATCTTTCTCCTCCATCTAACCCAGATTTAACCTGTCATTTGGGATGGTGTCTTGGGAAAAGCTCAAGGCTATACTCATGATTTTTAAATCACCTTTGAAGGTGGACCAACCCATGCTATCAGCTACATGGTCTGGTGCCTAAACAATATTAAAAAAAAAAAAAAGGTAACATACTTTAGGCAATAACTTTTCCCAAAGTCTCTAATATTTTTAAAGTAACTACTACATCTTTTCAGGGCTTATTCATTATTGAAAGACTCTATTATTATTATTATTATTATCCCTGCTAGAGATGGTCAAGGTTGTACACGTTTGAGGATTCCACAGAACTACATCTGGGTATTAAGAGGAAAATCATGTCACATTATCAATTCAACACTCAACAGCTTCCCCTATCTTTTCCCTAAATCACAAAGGTAAAAGGTCACAGGGTCTTGAAACAAGCATAATAGAGCTGTCTCCATTTTACATTTAGAACCTATGAAATTCTGATAGACTTTCTATTCTACTCAATCTCACCAATATATGGAGATTTGCTTAGCAATGAAGACTGTGCTGAGTGTCCTTTGTTTAGGAAGAAATTGCCCAAGTACTATGATGTACCTGTAAGGATAATCTAGAAAGAGATTAAAACTCTGTTTTTTTAAGGTTTCCAAAGTACACCTGCAAGTCTGGCCAATGCCTATTAAGTTCCACCTCACAATAAAAACTATGTCAATTGTCATGTAAAGAGAATGTACAGAAGCTTAATGTCATGTATGTCACCATTACCTGGCACTGAAATGGTCCATTACAGTAACTAATCCTTTTCTGCAGCAGGGCTGACTCAGACTCCAGAGTTTGCAAAAAGAAATGCTGGCTACTTTACAATCTATTCCTCCTTCTTTTACCATATAGTGTAGAAAAAGAAAACAAAGTTGACTACATTTTTGGCCAGATTACCACAATATAATGTATCATGTTAAGACCTTATGGATCTTGATTTTGGCACTTCCACTGCATGCTTTAAACATTTTTTTGCTGTATTCAGCAAACCTGACAACTACATTCCCTAATATGTCACAGACATTCCCATCAAGTTTGGCTTCAAATCAGGTCTCCATGTCTGACCCTGTTTCCTCACATCGGTGGCACCTCTTACACTCTCTCGTTTTGTTCTCTTCAAGTTTCCGTGATTTTTGTTTTTCTATGTTTGTACATTCTTCAGCTTTCACTTAGTTGGCCTCAGATTTGATCAGTCTGTGAGTTTCTGGCCACAAATCTCTATCAGAGTGAGAAGGAACTGGCCCACGTGAGGTTGGGTATGTAGCATGTGCAGGCTCTTTCTGGCATAAATCAACAACAAAGGCATGTTGGGAAACTAATGTCATGAGGGAATGTGGTGCCAAGCTAAAATGATCATTTAAAAAGGAGTCTAGTTTCAAACCGAAACCGGGATTACACCTACAGAACAAAGTTAACTTCTACAACTTGATCTATTTTCATTTAACTGTAGGCTCCCACTTTTTTTTTGATGGAAACGTTTTGTAAGAATTTTTTTCCTACAAAAATCATTATGGGAGTGGTTGCTTTTAATAGTGACTGATAGGAACTTCAAACACATCAGTTTTTGAAATGTGTTCATGAGAAAGATTATATAGACACAGGCTTCCAGCTATGGAATGAATAAGTCACAGGAATAAAAGATATAGCATAGAGAATACAGCCAATGATATTGTCATAGTATGGTGACAGATGGTAGCTACATTTGTGCTGAGCACAGCACGGTGGACAAACTTGTCAAACCACTGTTGTATACCTGCAACCGATATAATATTGTGTGTCAACTATCCTCAAAAAAAAAAAAAAAGGAAAAGGAAAAAAAGCAGATTATATAGGCACTTACTCTAAACTCCTAGAAGATGAAGCCAGATTCCCAAGAATCAAAGATTCCCATGCCAATGCTTGCTTTGCATTCCCCAGAAGCCCAAATCACCTCATTCAGTTATTTTTCTCTCTTACACAGACTTAAGAAATCAGCACCCTGAACTGTGTGTTAGTTGTCCATTCTCAACAACCTTTATCCAGAGGAACAGATCTCCCTTTCCAGCTATACTATAATATTGAACCACAAATACTTCCACATTTTTCTAAGACATTTTATCAAAATAAATACAGACAGAACTAATTAACACACATGGAAAGTCATAATAAATCATCTGTAAAACTCTAAATTGATGGGTATCTCTGCCAGTTCCTTTAAATGGAAGTTGATTTAGGCCTCATGGAGCTTAAAGTTCTTCACGGATTCATTTTGTAGTGTTTCTGGCATGTAACTTTTAAATTTTGTCACTGCCCCCTCATTGGTATACCTCCTCTTTCAACTAGAAAGGAATCAACTTTCTTCCCAGCACCATCCCTTTCCCTCTATAGACAGCTACAAAGTTAGAGTGACTTCATCTGTATCTCAGCATCCTCTAGTTTCACACAAACTCATCATCTCTTCATAAATTCCTAGTCTCTTATCTTATAAAATCTTAAATCATACCCTTAAAGAACAAACTTTACATATTTTATAAAAGTGAATGAAGAAGTCTTTGTCTGAAAGTAATTGAAATAACCTCTGTCTCTCAGGAAATAACTAAAAGATGACTATGCGTTACTTACTTCTCAACTCGTTCTTCTGGTACCATCAAATGTTCATTTATATCATTCATAACTAATGTAAGAAAATAAGCAAAGGATTACTGAATATCTATAATAGAAAACTACACATCATTTGGAAATATCCTTCCAGGTTCTCTGATTCGCCCTTTTCCATTCCCTTTGAACTATTTTATAACTCTTTTTTTTTTTCCACGTTCACTTATTTATTGAGAGTGAGAGTGCAGGGAAGGGGCAGAGAAAGAGGGAGACAGAGAATCCCAAGCAGGTTCTGCACTGTCAGTACAGAGCCTGACATGGGGCTCGAACTCACAAACCATGAGATCATGACCTGAGCTGAAACCAAGAGTCAGACACTTAACCGACTGAGCCACCCAGATGCCTTACTATTTTATAACTGTTTAAATTTCATGTAACTGGGAGCAAAGCAAAATACATGTTGCATGCAGACATGCAAATAAATTCTTTCCCTTGGTATTTCAATTGATTCCCTTCCCTTTTTCATTAGAAAAGGCCAGCTTTAGATCCATTTGTAAATTCATTTGACATTCCTTTACTCCAAATAAATTGATGCTTCTCCTTTGAAGGGTTCTATCATTCCCTGGTTCACTCATTAATAATGAGATAAATAAAATCCTTAATCTGTGTTCTTTTTTTTTAAATCTGTGTAAGAGTCATGATTTTCCATTTTTTGGGAAAATTATCCTTTAATACTAAAACAATTTTTACAGCCATTAATAAGAACAGTTTAAATCCCATTACAATAAATTCCAAAAAGCCTTTTTTGGCTAACAAAAATTACTCTGCATTGAATATTAGTTTAAACAAATGGCTTAGAAAATCTATTCTCTGGTGTTTGGTGGTAATGTATCTATTGTGGTGAGATTTCACCTGCAATGAATATGGGAGCTTCTCTGTGGAAGAGATCATAATACGTGAGTTCTACAGTTTAATAAGAAGCATAACTATTAGGGATAGATACACTAAGGAGATGGAAAATAGTAGAAACTGTCATTTGGGGACTCAGCAATCTGCTGCATGAATGTAATTTACAGTAATTTAACACCTTTGATGGAATAAGGGTTTCTGGAGAAAACCATTCGCATTCTCAGACCTGGCAACAAGGAGGTTCCTTTTAACACCATTCGCTCTTTCCACAATATACAAATTCACAGTGGACTTATTATTAAAACCAAAAACAGAGCTAAGAATACGTTAGCTTAAAACATATTTATGGAAAGCAGCTAACATTATGTCACTTTTCCAATGACCACAACTCCCTCCAAAAGTGACCAATTTTTCTCACTCCTTTGCCCTTCTTCTTAATATAATTCTATTTTTAGGTTTCACAAAGCAGAAGATCGACACTGAGTTTCTTTTACACCACAGAAAAGGAGTATGCAGAAAGCATTAGCTTAACAATAAAAAAACAATTTAGTAGTTTTAATTTCTTCCCTACTTTGATTTGTAATTTAGTGGAGAATGCTTTATGGCACTATACAAACACATACATTAATACCCAAAGCTGTTCATATCAATTAATAATTTCAATGTGCCAGCAAAAGAGCTAAATATTTCCAGATATTTAGCCTGATGTTCTTTCTCTGGAAAAGTTTGCAAAGATTTTAGATTTTACAGATTTTTTTTACTGAAATGTGCACAGTTCTTAAAATATTTTAATGACTGAAGCTGTTGTCCTTGGAATCTAAAATGGGCTTTCACAGGGGCGCCTGCGTGGCTCAGTTGATTGAGAGTCTGACTTCTGCTCAAGTCAAGATCTCACGGTTGTGAGTTTGAGCCCTGAGTCAAGCTCTATGCTGACAGCTCAGAGCCTGAAGCCTGCTTTGGATTCTCTGTCTTCCTCTCTCCCTGCCCTCCCCCGCTACACTCTGTCACTGTCTCAAAATAAATAAAAACTTTTTTTAAAAAAAAGGGCTTTCACCAAGTAACCAGCTTAAAAAAAAATTTCTGGAATGAATGCTCATTTTTAATTTTAATTTCAGTGCCCTTTCTCTGATCACAATTTACAGAACTTAATTGTTTTTATTCCCAAGGGAAACAGAAATTTTTAAGAAGAAATTAAAAAAAAATCTGGTGCCATCTGTTCCATTATCTTGGACCTACAAATGGTGAGAAGAAATGGCTGGTAAAATTTTTCTGACACTTGTCAGTTTTGGGTAATGATCTATAGGGTCCAAATGAAATTACTATCTAATCTGGAAGTTTGGTTATTAGAATGAACCTTGTCTTTGCCAGATGGAGGACAAGAAGGGATAATGGGCTTTTATGTCACAGTCCCAACAGGGGAGGGGAGAAAAACTAGATGAACTATGCCATGAAATACTTTGTTGCTGAATATCATACTCATGGTAGCAAGCCTAATTGCTTCTGCCAGGATCCAACACACATACCATTTTTTATTCAGTAGAATAGAACTGTCAGTTTGGCAGGGGAGGAGGGCATAGAAATCATCTAGCAACCATGTAGCACCTACAGTGAGAGTTCTCACCTTTGACTATATGCGACACACAAATTTATGAATAGGTTACATTCTACAGATGTTTTTGTGAATTGGTGTATGAAATACACAATGTTTTTGCATCTCACCCCCCCCAAATTATTTACATGATGATTCTGGTCCTAGATTTGGCTCCCAAAGGCCTAATAATCCACGGAGTAAAAAAAAAAACCTAGATACATATTTCTTAAAGATAGTAAACCTATTGCAATTTCATGTCAGTACATTTTGTGTTCCTCACAACAGCTTTAGAAACTAAGCACCTTTTCTAATATTGTTTGCTATGTGTTGTCTCTGAGCTAGGAGTGCAGGTCTCAGTGTCACCAAAATCCAAGGGCTTGAAACCTCTTGCTATGAGAATAAAGAGAGAAGCCTTTGATGTGTAAACCAGCTGCATACACCTGCTCTGAGTTGGAGGTTTCAGGTTTAAGGACAAACTGCCCTGGTATTTATGGTATCTCTTGTTCTAACAAACTTTATTCACAAGCAACCTCAACATACAAACAATCACTGATGGAATTCCTACTGTGGTCCCAGTCCTGCCACATCCCTTATTCTTTAACTCAGAATACCTAGAATGACTGATGTGGATGAGGTTGTAGCCTTTCTGATAGGGCCAGAGATTACACAGGCTAAGGGAGTTAAGAAAAGGCCTGTGCCCTTCCTATCCCTCTCTGCAGACAAGACCTCTTAAAGCAACTGAAACAGTCAGAGACCCTGAATATATACATCCCTCATAACATCCATTTATTGATCATAAGCTACTCTTTGGCATAGACTCTCTGATATTTACTTTTGCATCTTGAATGCATAATGTGATGCTCACACAAGGCACTTTGCTATTTGGTGTACTTTTGACCACCCAAATCTCAATTAGTAGAGTATAGAATGTAGAAATATAGTAATGTAACAGTTGGGCAGATGAATTGGTAGTACACCTAATGGTAATGTCAAATACTCGTCCTACAGGAAACATGCTATGATTTCAAAGAACTTATTGAAATTTGTGTTTCTCCACTGAGAAATGTCCACTTACTCATCAGCAAATATAAATCCACAGAACATAATAATACACATCATGCAGTATTAACATCCAACAAGGAGGCTGATTTTGTGCCAGAGCCATAGACCCCTTGCATATTCTAAAGTGATATATCGTCTAACTATACATATCAATTGTGTTCAGCATTGTGCATTTTCACAACATATGGTTATTTCTATGTATAATAAAATTTTTCCTATAATAACAATTAAAAATTAAAGCAGCAAGAAAATAAGTTGGAAATTTTAATGTCAGCACCTATGAAAATTCTTTGCAAATATAAGCACTCATCACTATCAAAGTCCATGATGTTGCTGAAATCCAACTGCAAAGGGTATGTTATCTGAATCTATTGGGTCCCTGAGTTTTTATTTTTATAGCATGATTTGCATAACACAGTTCAAAGGCTAGAAAGTTATTTCTCTTGTGAAATGAAACCTTTATTTTTAGAGAGACTGAGAGACAGTGAGGGAGAGGCAGAGAGAGAGAGAGAGAGAGAGAGAACCTAAGCCGGCTCCACACCCAGTGTGGAGGCCAACATGGGGCTCAATCTCACAACTGCGAACTCATGACCTGAGCTGAAATCAAGAGTCAGACACTTAACTGAGTCACACAGGCACCCCAAGATAGATCCATTTTTAAAGGCATCTCAATATTGTCAAAATACTAAATTGGAAATAATTGTTCAAATATAATTTTATGTATAAAATTTTCCTCACAAAGGAATTAATTGCTAACTTAATATGATACTATAGTTACTATGGAGAACATTATGGCAAAAAAGTGATAATAGGTGCTAAAAGAGTCCTGAAGACCAAGAACCTCCGTGAGAAGAGTGTGATCACATGGAAAACCTTTGGGGCGGGACCAGAACAAGAGGAAGCAAGCAAACAGGTCCCTTGGGTGTCCTGCCAGAAAGGGAATGAGAGGTGAACTCAGTAAACTAGCCCTAAATGTAGGAATAGCTTAAAATCAACAAAACGTTAACGGAAAGCCTGTGGGAGGCAAAGGCCAGTGACTCTAAATATTACCATGCCCCCCACATCAACCCACACACACAGAATCACAAAACAGGGAATTTAATTCCACACAGGAATGCTTGTGGTTTCTCAAGTAAGTGGCAATCCAGTCTACTTAGGAAAAGCGAAAAGCAGAAAAGCAAAAAGCAGCCTTTCTAGCTGGTCTTAAAGTAAGAAAAGCTACTGTTTTCTAAGATATGAAAGAGAATAGAAAAAAAGTCTCCATCTTGATGATGTTGGAGCAGATCACATAAGAAAAAAGGAACATCTTTCAGAGGAAAATATGCAAAACCTCAAGACCCAAGTGAAAATGGAACAGGCAGAGCCATGATGTTCAAAGGGTAAGAAGAGGCAAAGGTACAAAGAAATGTGAGGGTAACAAACCTGGAGGAAAATGAGAAAGCAAAGGTAGGTGAAAGCAGACACAGAGGGCTCGTGTGCACTGAAGGGCAATGTGAAATTATCTCATGGTGAAAACAGCACCACTGATGGGTGACTAATCACCAAGTAGTGGAAAATATCCACAAGCAGCATCTCTCAGGTTGCTCAAGAGAGCAGGTGTGGCCAATGGAGAGAGAAGCTTCCACTGTTCACTGTGGGATCTAATCCAGACTCAGCTGCTGTTGGAAAGATTTTCCCAAAACCCAATTTAAATCACCTTCCAGAATGTCACTTAATACACTGAAAAGGAAAAAAAATTTTTTTTAAAGAAAAAAAAGTATACACACTCACACAGGCACAATCCAGAAATATAATTTTAAAATTCCCTTTCAAACCTGAGGTGTTTCTTCATTTGTCCATTTCGAACTTTGGGGTTTCCACACACTTTGTGGAATTTTTCCTCAAGACCTCAGATGGAAAAATCCCTAACATAGAGAAAATGGTACAGAGTTGTCAGAGCTTAAGAAATAATTTACCAAATGTATTGTGATGTGAAAACCAGCCAAATGTAAACCAAAATCACATGAAGAGTTTCACTGCCCACCAAGCAACCAGCTTTGTTTTCAGTTTTTAATTTAATAGCCCCACTGACTTTGGGACCCTGGTATGTGGAAACTATATAGTTTGATGATAAAAGCTCCATCTTTCCCCCAAGATGACCAAAATCAAAACATTAGAGGTGGAATAAAAAATAAAAAGCAGGGTAGACACAAAAATGTGTGCCCTGGCAGTCAGAAAAAAGAGAAGGAGAAGGAGAAGGAGAAGGAGGAGGAGGAGGAGGAGGAGGAGGAGGAGGAGAAGGAGGAGGAGGAGGAGGAGGAGGAGGAGGAGGAGGAGGAGAAGGAGGAGGAGGAGAAGGAGGAGGAGGAGGAGGAGAAGGAGGAGGAGGAGGAGGAGGAGGAGGAGGAGGAGAAGGAGGAGGAGGAGGAGGAGGAGAAGGAGGAGGAGGAGGAGGAGGAGGAGAAGGAGAAGGAGGAGGAAAGGGAGAAGGAGGAGGAGAAGGAAGAAGAAGAAGAAGGAATCAAACCAAAGTTCATAAGGCTAAAGTAAGGGTGTCTATTTACTCCCTGCATTTGTACTTGGTTTAAATAAAACAGTCACCAAACCCAGAAAAACTCCTCCACGGAAAAAAAAAAAAGGAAGGAAGGAAGGAAGGAAGAAAGAAAGAAAGAAAGAAAGAAAGAAGCGAAAAATCTTGTGATCTGGACACAGTTGCTTTTCAAAATTTTCAGAGTCAGGCTTCAATTCACTAACAGTGTTGGTTTACCAAGAAACTTTAAGAGAAAGCAGATGTAACCTATAATACAATGACTGCAATACAAACTGTAATTCGTCTGGTATTGCAAGCAATAAACCTCAGGTCTGTAGGGGACCCATTTGCAATTTTGGTCTGCTAAAAGAGAAACATTTTCATGTTCGGAGTCCGTTTCCTGGCTTCCTCTTTTCTGTCCAAGTATTTGGAAGGTAAACAATTTTAGCTTGGAAATCAAAGCTCAAGGAGAGTGTTACACACTCACACACACTCAGAGGTCAGTCCCTAAAGCCGGTACGGTAAGACAGCTATAGAAATAAAATTTCCCAGTCACACCTGAGGTGCCCCTGGGGAGACCACCTGCTCCAGTCACAGATGAGACATTCCTTCTGTTCCCTGCAGTGTGGGACATCAACTGAGCAGAGGTTGCCAACCTCTGGCAAGTTGTGAAGAAATCAGATAGAAATGCAAGAGACTTTGGACTTCTCTCCAAGAGGAAATGCCCACTTTTAAACTGCTGCAGGGTTTTTGTTTTTTGTTCCTTCAACAACTTGTAACCAAAGGGGCTTTAATCCTCTGTGACCAATTTTTGCAGACCCCATGTTTTCGGCTTCAGAATTATCCAGTTTATTGATAGAGTTTACTAAGTTTATTCAGTCTCTCAAGTACTATTCACCTGAACAAAAAAGTTACTTTCTACTTGGAATCATAGAAAATAAGCTCTTCAGCTCAAAGTTCTTCACTCTAAATTCCCAACACACCACTTTCCAGTCAGATAAGGGGTGTAAGGAGACAAGAGCAGAAAACAGCAACATTGTACGGAGCTACATTATGGCAGTATGGTGAGGGCTCAAATTCATCTGGCAGTAAAACACAAAGCAAACCAACCCAAACCAAAAACTTCCATCATGGCCAGTACATTGTGAGTTTCATACTGCTGTGTTTAGGGCATTACTGTTGAATCTAGGCTTCTAATACACCTAAGACCTCAACATTGGGTTTTAAACTGGTGATCGATGACAGAGAAACTGAACAGTTAAGACCTGTCACATAGGGTGCAGTGATACCATCTACTACCACCCTGTCAGTGTAAAGATGGGAAAGAAAGAAAAAAAGGAAAGGACAAGGAAAAGAAAAAATTAGGATAGAACAGAATAGAAAATGGAATGGAAAGAAAGGAGCAGACAAGGACAGAAAAAGAAGAAAAAGTCTTTCCTACCATATATTAAGGTATATTTTACACACACACACACACACACACACACACACACACACACACAATATTTACAAAGTCTAAGGCAAAAAAGAACAGAAATTCCAAGAAAATATGAGGGAGGGTGGAAGAGCAAGTGAGAGAGTGTGTATATACCAACTTTGTTAACAAGAGAAATGGTATCACAAATTACTGGGATAAGATTATCTAGAAAGTGTTGCTGAGAAAACTGCCTCCTTTTAAGGAAATAAAATTGGATCCCAAACTCACATCATAATACAAAACTACACTGCAGGTAGAACAAAGATCAACACATGAAAAGTAAAAAAACAAACAGAAAAAAAAACCAATAAACTGGGCCACTGTGGGGATAGACCACCAGAGGTGTCTAAATTTCCATCAGCAGAGGAAGGAGTGATGGGAGCACCATGCAGCCCTTCCCCCTCCCATTCTTCCTGACTGCTTAAAGTGGCAGCTACCATCCTGTGACCACATATTACAAAGCACAAAGAAAACAGTACATTACAGAGAAAATGAAAGTACCTAGGTCCCTGGCCTTGGACATCTCACATCAGTGGAACCAGCTCTGGGCTGCTGATCTCCAGATCTCTTGTGATGAGGAAAAAGTAACCTCTGCCTTTGGAAACTACTGCTAACTGGGGTTTCTGTTCTTTGCAGCTAAATGAGTGGAAGTCCATGATAAAGTAAATGCTGTCTACTCATGGGAATAAGACAATGCCTACTGCTGTTTTTGAAAATGTCTCCTAATGTACAGAACAGGTGTGCTCTTGAAAATGATCAAAACTTATTCTACAATCAACAGTGCTCATAAAATATTTAAGGGAGGATCTGACTGTCAGAGGGAGAGACATGAGAGACAGGGGTCTAGCAGCCAAACAGGATACGGATGTTAGAGACAACCTGTTCCCTTATCACCCCTTGTTGAGGTCTGGTTCAACTACTGCCAGTCCTGGGTCTGGGGGCATTCCACATGGGATTGGCCTTGGATGGACAGGAAGACAGTCAAGGAAGGTCTGAATCCTGCACCGTTATAGAATCAGGCCCATCCTATCTATTGAGATCTTCTGCAAGTAGATATTCAAACTCTGTCCCTGGGAACTTCTGATATCAGAAAATTGCATACCAATACACTGTAAATGCCAAGAATATAATGCTGATGACAAAAACTTAGGTTTATATGTTTTACTCAACAACTCCATAATAGCCCAGATGCCTCACACAGCGGGCCCACAATGCCTCAGGTAAGTTCTTTCAGACTTTTTTGTGCAATTGAGAAATGCCTTAGATTCAGAAATATATACCAAATTGCTTTTTGTTTTTACCATTTTCCCTTCTTACTTGAAGAGGCATAAAAGAAAAAATGCATACAAATTCAATTCTATGTCTAAAAATAAGAAAAATTGAAAAAGTTCAATTGTTCATGCTAAATCATCATGAAGTATACTACAGAGAAAGTTAAAATAGCAAAGGTGGCTTGTTTCCATTTTAACACTTTCTTTTTACTTGGTTTTCTCAAAAAAATAAATGCACCCTGTAGGCATTTTACATGTATAGTCTTAATTCCAAATGAATTAGATCACCTAAAATCATACAGCCTGTGGATTTTTGGTTCCAAACCTGCATGTGAATGAATAAATGCTTCAGGCACTTTAAAAAGTGAATCTCAGTTGCCTCCTAGAAACAAAATTTGAAATATTCATAATTCAATAAAGGAAAATTAAAATACAAGAATATGCATTCTGACTAGGGGTAAATCCTGGTTACATTTTGGGCTATTATTATTTCCTGGGCCTTGAATTATTCTTCTATAGCAGTACTGATCTGCTTGCTTTAATAATCAAATATTTTGTATCTTAACTGATAAGTATTGCATCTCAGACACACAGAGAGAAAAAGATGAAATTATTCCTACTAGACATGTTACTTCATAAATATAAAACACAGCCCAGATATTATGAATGAAAGAGTTAAATTTTAAGGAAATCTATGGTTGACATAGTTTTTATAGCTATATTTTCATTACAAATATTACCAATAACATCACAAAACTGACAGCACATTAGGCTGACACCAGTCAAAAATCACCACAGTGGAGACATTAAGAAATGGTTGTGATCAATGTTTTAGCAAGTGTACCATATATGTCAGAATCACTTTACTAATACAGAAATAAGAAAGGAGACTTCAGGTAAGTTATAGGAATGAGCGATAAAAAAAAAAAATAACAGAGAACAAAAACCAATCTTAATCATTTGGAGTCTGTGGCTCTTCCTGGTTTTCCTGAATTAAGAATGGTTTCTGGAAACTCACAGCCTGCACATTTCATTGCTACTAATTTGGGTATGTGCATCTTCCATTTCAAACCTCTTCAATGGGCCCTACGATTAATAGTCTATTCTCTAGGGTTGTGTTTCATTTTCATAAAGTCTTAACATTTCTTTGGGTGGGGGAGAGAGAAAGAAAAAGGAAAAAAAAACTGGGGAAGCAAAAGACTTTTCCAAAGGAAGAACATAAACATGAAATAGGAATCACAGGTTTTTTGTGTTCAATGAGAATCCTTCATGTAAGAAAATATCTGTGGCTTCAAAACAGTAAAGACTGATTCCAATTAAAAAGGATGTGCCCTTTGGATTTCTAGCACTTAGGTTTTAACAAAACTTTTCACTTGCAAGTGATAATAGGTGGATGGTAATGGTAGTTATGATCTAGCTGTTTAGCTTCAAGTATCTTTTACTCAATCCAGTTTATCGGCAGAAGCATAATATCCAGCATGTAGAATTTTTCACCTATTGTATTTCATTGGTTGCAAGATGCACATTTCAACACCAATGAAAGAGTGATGGATCTTAAAATTGACAGCTACCATAGCTCTTAGTCCACTGGCAGTCCTGACAGTTCCACTGTCTGTGCATAAACAAGGACACAAATATTTTCACATTTCTTGTGTCAAAACATATCTAAAAGAGCTCTTATAAAATAATTCCAAATAATGATAAAGTATTGTGTCATAGTTTAAATGGCAGCATTTTTTTCTTTCTTGGTGCTATATGTTTCTAACATTCAATGACATTGTAGATTAAATGAAATAGGGCATAAACATAATCCAGATACCTAATACTTGTCCATGACTGGTGTTTCAAGTTGCCTAACAAGTATAAAGCTTTCCCACTAGCCATCGTGGCCCCACACCACAGAATCCCAAATAAACTTAACTAGGCTTTTCTCTCACTAGCTACTATTCTTGCTGTCCTGCTGCTAGAAAGTGTTCGTGATGGCCTCAATATTTGTTCCATCTACTTGCATTCAGTATTTTTTCATGCTCTCTCTTGCTAGGACCCACTACCCTAACGCTGTTCTAGATTTTGAACCCTTAATTATCTTCAAAGTCCAAACCAAGTACCAACTTATCTAAACAACCATTTCTGATCTCTGCATCTGAATTTGTTCTCATCCCCCACCCTGTGAAACACTCCAAATACCATCTGGATGATCCACATTTGAGAATTACAAACTGAAGATATGATGTTGGAATTAAGCTGGTGAATACAGGTTTTGTTGGTTGATATTATGTTTTTGTTTTATTTTTAACTTGAGCAACATGTTTTAAAAGCTCACAAAAATCCAAAATCTTAGTACTGGGTGCCTGGCTCCTTAGACATTTGATTTTACAATCCCTGCCTTATCCAACAAAAGGTATGGAAGTCTCTTAGTGGTAGAAATTCTATCTTACATATTATCCTAGACCCATAGTAGGTAATTTATGAGCAGAAGTGGAAATGCATATTTACTTTAAATATTCTAATAATGTTAGAGCTTTGGAGGATGCTCTGTAAGAGTCCAATTTAAACATTAATTTCTTGAGTTACACTGAAGTAACTGCATAGGTTATTTTTTGCAATGGAAAACACAATGAGCTTTTGTCTACCTTATTATGCTGGCTGTTTTGTATTTGCTTATTTGTTTTGCTGTATGTTTAGACTCAAGAGAGGAGACAAACTGAGTATCAATGAGCAGTTTTTTTGGTTTGTTTTTGTTTTTGTTTTTAGCTTCTACAAAAACAACACTACTACAGTTTTCAGGAACAGAGTACATGTTGTAAACAGTTTTAGAGTTTTGACCAACAGTGGAATTAATGCTTAATTCAGAATGGAATTTAATGTAAAACCAAAAGCACCTCAGGAAGATGACCATAAGAAGCATCCTGTCCCTCTTTAAGTTCATATCAGATAAACAGATCAGTTTTAAGCACCTACTGCATACCTGCATACTTGGGATACAAAAAGGAAGAAATCATGATCAATTATGGCCTCCACCCTTGGAATTTAGCATACTTCTTCCAAAGAAACCATAAAACCCACTTTTAAAGGGTTTTATATGTAATCAAAGCAAATGTTTAAAAATTCTCATTCTTTGGAAGCTCTTCTTCACTAAACATCCCTGAATATTAAACAGTCATTTGGGCCAAGCTATTACTTAGTGGGATCTTCCTAGTCTAGTTCAAAGAGCAATAAGGTTTTTTCAGGGCGTTTAAAAATAATGGAGGAACTGGTAGGAACTAGAATCACCTAGGGAAGTGGTTCTTTAAGTGTGGTTCCCAGGCCAGCAGCACAGCTGACCTCAACTAGGAACTTAGACGTGGAAATTCTTAGGCCCCACCCAGACTCACTGAATCAGAAACTCAGGGGGTGGGATAGCAATTTGTATTTTTAAAAAACCCTCCAGGTGATACTAATGCACACTCTACTTCAAGAAGCACTGATGGAGTGCTTCTGCGACCCTTGACATGTTGCAGAAAAAATTTTTGAAGGTCATTCAGCCAAAAAAGAGACACAGGTTTCCTGCTGCCCAATTAAATATTCTTCTACCATGGCAGAACACAAAATATATTATTTGCCACTCTGTATCAAAGTGTAATTTTGAGCCACATGTAAAAGCTCAGAGAAAGAATTGCTGGCTTGAGCTATTTTCATTCTCCATTTGCTCCCTTTTAAAAAAATATGAAACTCATTGGAGATGAAGATACTTAGGAAAATTAATTTATTGCTAAAGACAATACCATTAGTGTGGTCTGGGCTTGAATCTCTATGTCATATAGCACATACCAGGCATTATACTATACATGTTCATCTCTTTATTATCTACCTGCTCCTCTAGGCTGTAAGTCCATAAGGAGAGAAATCTTTCTTCTTTGTTTACCTCTACATCCTCAAATGCTTAGAACACTGCCTGGCACACAGGAGGCACTCAAAACCCACTTAATTTGAGTCAATGAATAAATTAACCTAAAAATTAACTTGTGTTAGCACTTAAACTTTGGAATATCTTTTCTCCAACTATACCGTAAGTTATTAGAGACTCAGTCTTAAATAGTTATTGAACCCACATCAACCAGATAGTGATATATGTAAATGATGGATGGGCTGTATTCCAATAAAATTTTATTTACAAAAACAGTCAATGGGCCAGAATTGACCTGCAGAATGTAGTTTTGCTGACCCCTGATCAAAGCCACAAAAGTAACAACTATTATTACTTTTATTAGTTTCAAAATTGAATTAAGCTGACAGATACAAACAAGAGGCTATAAGCACCTTTCAAATACCTATTTTTAGAGAGAGCACATTAATGTTTATGTTACTTAAAATCTATACCATATCTCCTAAGAAAATGAAAAAAGTTGTGGAGACTTATTAATATCAATTACTTATTTACTTATTTTCTTTAAATTGGTCAATATAAAGTTCATTCCCATATCTTTTTAATAAACAGATATAATCAAAGGGGATATTAACGAAAGGCTGCCTCCTTCATTTACTGACCTATACA
Source organism: Prionailurus viverrinus (assembly GCF_022837055.1). NCBI lineage: Eukaryota > Metazoa > Chordata > Mammalia > Carnivora > Felidae > Prionailurus > Prionailurus viverrinus. The sequence continues at coordinate 20,944,396 of NC_062571.1, read as the reverse complement.
ATTCAGGGGCAATAAAGATAGTAGTAAAATGGCCATAGTTTATTAAATCCAAGTTTACTCTGGCATCCCAAGGCTAAAGTTAATCTTCTCCATAGCATAGAAAAGTGCTTTAATAACAAACAGATATATCACTTTATATTTCTCTTTTTAAAAAAGAATACTTCCTTTGTGATTATAGCCACAGGAAGAAAGACCAGGCCCTACAACCACACTGTGTGGTCCCATGAACCTCAGCAGCTGACACAAGCAAGGATAAATCACGTGGTTCTGTTGATGGGGAGACTGTCCTTTGGAAATGGAGGGAAAGGAGAGAGCCAAGAGTTGAAAGTCATCCTCTCAAGCACTATTCTGTTGCCAGAATCATGGCTATTGTTATTGGCATTCATTTTTCCAAGAGAGAATGAATTATTTCCCTGCTGTTGACATATCAACTGACTTAAAATTTTTTCTTTAGGAGTTTTATGAACTCTGAACATGTATCTCCCTCTACCTCCTTTTTATTAAATGCAATCATTAAGTGTGCTGGTAAATGTGCACTGTACTAGAAAACAATGGCTTAATATATTCATGGCCCATTTTAGGACAGGAAAAGAATGCCTCTCTCCCCCATCATGCTCCTGCAAACTGATTCACAGAAAGGAACAAACAGAACCAGACTGAGATAGAAACACAGCCACAACCAATGGGCAGCCATCACGTTTCTCCCTTAGTTTCTTTGACTGCAAAACTGGGAACTCATTTACTCATTCATTTCCCCTCCCCGCTTCTTAGTAATCATACTTCTGCCAAATTCTTCTTTTTTAATGTTTATTTATTTTTGAGAGACAGAGAGAGAGAGAGATTGAGAGAGAGAGAGAGAGAGGCAGAGAAAGAGGCAGACACAGAATCCGAAGCAGGCCCCAGGCTCTGAGCTGTCAGCACAGAGCCAGACGCAGGGCTCGAACCCACAAACCACAAGATCATGACCTAAGCCGAAGTCAGACACTTAAACCAACTGAGCCACCCAGGTGCCCCACTTCTGCCAAATTCTAATTAAGGGAGAGGTAGGTGTTTTCATCTCCCTGTCCTCTTTAGCAGAAGAAATGAGCAAGCAAATCTCTGGAAAGACTTTGCTGTCCAAAGGATTTGAACTGTTTTACTTCTCAAAATGCTGATAGGCTCCATAAAATAATTTTTATAAAAACATTTGTAAACTGTGAGGTATGTCACAACTGCTAATATATTTTATTTCATTGTCTGAGTCTTTGCCCACTCTAAATCATAATATTTGATATAGTTCATATTTTATAGATATGAAAGAAAAGTAAGTTTCAGTAGGAAAATGACCTCTCATGGATAAATAGATTAAATGTTGTCCATATCTTCTTAACTGTTAGCAAACCTTCAGAGGCACTAGCCAAAGGGAAAGACCAATTTGGATGGCTATAAAAATATGAAAAAGGAATTATCTCCACAATTATGTGTGGCTGTAAAAAATAGCATCAGCACATTATTCTTCCCACTCCTCCCTCTCTTACGCCCCTCTCATCTGTTGTGGTAACACATCTCCTCTAAAATAGAAGTATGGAAAAATAAAAATATCTACCCTAGAGCACTAGGGTAGAATGAGGTAAAAAGGGAAAGGGGACAAAATAATGGCCCTTCCAAAGACTTCCACGTCCTTTCTTCCTAGACCTGCTGAGTATGTTAGGTTACAAGGCAGAGGAAATTTAAGGTTGCAGATGGAATTAAGGTTGCTAATCAGCTGATCTTAAAATGGGGAGATTAACCTGGATTATCTAAGTGGGCTCACTACAACCACAGGGGTCCTTAAAAGTAGAAGAGGGAGGAGAAGAGTAAATTCAGAGAGAGATGTGACTACAGAAAAGGCTTTGAGAATGAAGAAATGGGGCCATAAGCCAAGGAATGTGGGTGGCCTGTTGGAGCTAGAAAAGGCAAGAATATGAATTCTCCCTTAGAGTTCCCTGAAGGGAACATAGTCCTGTCAATACCTTGATTTTAGCCCAGTCAGACCTTTGTTGTTCTGACCTACAAAGCTGTAAGACAGTAAATCTGTATTGTTTCAAGCCAATAAATTTATGGTAATTTGTTATAGCAACAATAGAAAACAGTCGGTATTTCTGGTATATGTTTTTTTTTTTTTTGAAAGAGAGAGAGCAATTGGAGGGGCAGAGGGAGAGGGAGAGAGAATGTTAAGCAGGCTCCACACCCAGCACCCAACTTGGGGCTTGATCTCATGACCATGAGATCATGATCTGAGCTGAAATCAAGAGTCGGATGCTTAACCCACTGAGCCACCCAAGCACCCCTCTGATATATTCTTATATAATCCTATTAAGCAGGTACTACTAGTCTTCCCATTTCACAGATGAAGACACTGTAACAAGCGAAGTTAGTAATTTGTCCAAGGTCACAAAGCTAGTAGGTGGTAGAGCCAGCATTCAAGCCCAGGTAGTCAGACCCCAGTGCCCACACTCTTAGCCAGTACTTGGCACCATGAAAGATACAATGCTGCAGAGAACTCCTTAAGTACAACCATATCCTGTGGTTAAAATGTGAAGTTTTGTCATGGAGAGTCATGGAAAGATTAGAGACATCATGCGGTCAAAGGAAATGAAGTGGTTTGTTTTAACATTTACTCAGGAATATGGAGGTAGCAGAATAGTGTTATAATAGAGGACAAGAGAAAATCTAATTTAAGGCCTGAATGAAACTGTAAAAATAGACCAAAAAAAAAAAAAAAAAAGACCCACAAAAAACAAACAAAAAAAAAGGTAAACCTTGTAAGATCTCTCAAGACGAGTCAATCTTTCTAATTTCTTCCACACCATCAACCCTATCCACTTGCTATAATTCACTTCTGTTCCATGGTTCAGTTCCTACAAAATTAGCCCTGTTCACCTTCAAGTGCCTTCTACCCACCAATATCTTTTCCACAATTTCCTACATCTATTCTTCTTGAGCCACAGTCCAGAGGTGGATACTGTACTGAATACAGACAGACACATCTGAATTTAACAAGGGGGATATATCAGCAAATGATTTCTTGCCCAAGGTAAGGATAAAGATGTCAAATCAGAAAAAGTTTATCACAGAATTGAAGACTTTATGCTTTTGTCTCAATAATTAAATAATATATAAAATTTAACAATAAATACAAGAAAAATAATTGTCAGTTTTAGAAAATAAGATCTTATTAATATTCAAGTGATGCTGGCTAATGAATAATAGCTATTCCCTTAGATGGCATCATATACCTTGGTGCCAGTTTAGTCCTCTACAAAGCTTTAAAAAGTATGTATTACAATGGCCATTAAACTAAAACACTGAAACTTTTCAAAATTACATCTTTAACAAATATATGGCTTCATCAGGTGTTAGCTTAAAAATGAAATTTTTTGGGGCGCCTGGGTGGCGCAGTCGGTTAAGCATCCGACTTCAGCCAGGTCCGATCTCACGGTCTGTGAGTTCGAGCCCCGCGTCGGGCTCTGGGCTGATGGCTCAGAGCCTGGAGCCTGTTTCCGATTCTGTGTCTCCCTCTCTCTCTGCCCCTCCCCCGTTCATGCTCTGTCTCTCTCTGTCCCAAAAATAAATAAACGTTGAAAAAAAAATTTAAAAAAAAAATGAAATTTTTCTTTGGCAAAAAAACTGGGGGGGGAGAAGGTGTATGCCAAAACTGAGTTTATTTATTACACTACAAAACAAGTGATATTAAAACTGCAATCTTCAGCTGTGCTTAAGAAATTTAAATTTTTCTATCATAAAACAGTATTATTTTTTACATTTGGCAACTGAAATAATACTTGTTTTTGGTGAACAAAACATCAATTTAAGAATACGATATATCATCACTCAATTTTTTAACTGTTCACTTATAACTGCATTTTATTAACCTCTTAAAAATGATTTTGAAATATTCATCCATGTAACACCTTGAATAAGCTAAATTCTTCTGCCTGAGTTTATTAGAGTAGCTTTAAGGATGAAATGCATTTTTGTAGCATGACTGTTTCACAGCAAAGACGATACTCGATACCTGCACTGAGTTTTGTTGTCATGGGGACCATCTTGGAGAAACCATTTAAATGCCAGAATTTCAAACTCCTTAAAACACTGCCTTCAAGTCTGGCTTCACTTATAACTTGGAAATCAAAACTGTAGTAACCATTTTTGTTTTTTAAAAATGCATAACCCATCTGCTTTAAAAAAAAGGTATTGACTTCACTCTTCAAAGTCTTGAATTTCCTTTCCATGAAAAATTCTGAGACTAGAGCATACCAGCCTGGGGGATTCTGCTGCCTAGCAGGTATCCATGGAAACAGAAGTATACATCATGAGCCTGCACCAAAGCTAGAATGATAAGACCATAACTGAGAAGTGTGGCATATGTTTTTCACAGCTGCTGTCTCCTTGTTTTATTATTGTTGGTATTTTAAAAGAAATTCAGCGAACTTCATCTTTTCCTTTATCATAAAATCACCATCAAAATAGATGGTGATGCCCAAATGATGAAATTAAATGGTATCAGAGAAATAAAAATTCAAGTGGAAAGAAGGGAAGACCTGGTTCCCAATTAGTTGAAAGCATATGTACACATTTTATCAGCTCCAGTTTCACTGGCCTAGTAACCTCCCATTTGTCCATGGAAGGGTGATACCCAGAAGCACAAAGACACCTGAAGATTGTATTTTCTTAAGAAATCACAAATCACAAAGTCCTCCTCAACATGGTTTCAAGGTACCTTATTTTAAGCCTGTCTCCCAACTCCACTATTCCATGAACTCTGCATCCTAGCCGCCTGGGCCTGTTTGTAGTCCCATACATATGTTGTGTGCCCTTCAGACTTTCCCTCACCATACCCACCACCTGAATGCCCTTTGAGCCCTCATCCTGAAAGAAATAAAGGATCTAAAAAACCATGACCAGCCCCCACCTAACAAAAGTGCCTTCTAAATTGCCATAATTATTTTATTTGCATTGCTTACATTTACTTTATACTTTCTAGAGAATGCAGGTATCTCCCTCACTTTTCCATAATGTTGACCATTTGAGGGGAGAGAGGATTAAAGCTCTTAATCTAATAGCTAGTTCTCCAGTAACTTGATGACAATAATAATAGAAGGGATGGCAAAAAATTAAGGAATATTAACTTCAACCAACGAATATCTAATAATATTGAAGTATAAACCTTTAAGCAGATCAAACCAAAGTTGTAGGAGACACACTAATAGCAAAAAAGTTTTTTGTTTAAATATAGCTAACCTCATGGCAGAGGTGAACAGCTCTTGAGAATACTACTGAGATACAACAATTCATTCACATGGACACTTACTGGTGTCAAGAAATCTTTAAAATACTCTATAAGGGCTACTGAGTATAATTCTAAAGAAAATGATTGAAGATTTTTCTCCTAAAGTTTCTTCCAGACAGCTTTTTAATAAAACATACACACACATAATCAAATACAATAGTTGGGCATGAAGTAAAAATTGTGTCTAGAAAAAACCACAAAGTCTTTACAGTGACTACTTTGGCATTTTTGGACACAAACTTAGAAACATTTATTTAAAGCCATAATAAAACTGAATATCCAAATTTCAATGGTCCATTTTATAACAAAAAAGTTACAGTTCTGTCAAGTCCAAAAATATACTTTTCATTTTTTGCTATCCCAACTGCTCACTAGACATCTCCACCAAGTACCTCCATTGCAACAAGTCCAAAGCTTAAATGATTACCCATTCCATTCCCACATATACAAAACAAAAACAAAACTGCTCCTTCATTCATATTTTCTATTTTAGTTAAAAATGCCAACAACTGTGGTCATCAAAGCAAAAGCCTCTAAGTTAGTCTTGATTTGTTTCCTAACCTCAAGCCCTAAACCCAACAATTTCAGTAGAGAAACTATATCTTGTAATATAAACAGCATGGATTTAAATATAAAGGGCTTCTTATGAACTATAAAATCCTTGGACAAGATACCTCACAGTTTCCCAGTTTCTAAAGTGAGGTTATAAGAGTTCTCTCAATATGAGTCTTTTAAGAAATTTCTTTAAAAATTAAATGGTTTTTTTAAATATGAAATTTATTGTCAAATTGGTTTCCATACAACACCCAGTGCTCATCCCAACAGGTGCCCTCCTCAATGCCCACCACCCACTTTCCCCTCCCTCCTACCCCCATCAACCCTCAGTTTATTCTCAGTTTTTAAGAGTCTCTTATGGTTTGGTTCCCTTCCTAACTTTTTTTTTTCTCTTCCCCTACCCCATGGTCTTCTGTTAAGTTTCTCAGGATCCACATAAGAGTGAAAACATATAGTATCTGTCTTTCTCCGTATGACTTATTTCCCTTAGCATAACACTCTCCAGTTCTATTCACATTGCTACAAAAGGCCATATTTCATTCTTTCTCATTGCCAAGTAGTATTCCAATGTGTATATAAACCACAATGTCTTTATCCACTCATCAGTTGATGGACATCTAGACATCTAGGCTCTTTCCATAATTTGGCTATTGTTGAAAGTGCTGCTATAAACATTGGGGTACAAGTGACCCTATGCATCAGCACTCCTGTATCCAGAATTGGACCCACAAAAGTATGGCCAACTAATCTTTGACAAAGCGGGAAAGAATATCCAATGGAAAAAAGACAGTCTCTTTAACAAATGGTGCTGGGAGAACTGGACAGCAACCTGCAGAAGAATGAAACTAGACCACTTGCTTTCACCATTCACAAAAATAAACTCAAAATGGATAAAGGACCTGAATATGAGACAGGAAACCATCAAAACCCTAGAGGAGAAAGCAGGAAAAAACCTCTCTGACCTCAGCGGCAGCAATTTCTTACTTGACACATCTCCAAAGGCAAGGGAATTAAAAGCAAAAATGAACTATTGGGACCTCATCAAGACAAAAAGCTTCTGCACTGCAAAGGAAATAAATGGATTTTGAGATATACTTCCATTATTCTACATTGTTCTCTTGGAATTCACAAAACATATCAGATTAATGGTTATGAGAAAAAATATAATTATAGCAAAAACTATTTCATTTTCTTCAATCTACTCTTTTCCAATTGTATTCATTTTTTAAAATTTAAAAATTTTAATTCTAGTGTAGTTAACATACAGTATTGTATTAGTTTCAAGGATACAATACAGTGATTCACCAATTCCATATATTACTCGGTGCTCATCATTACAGGATACTCTTAATCCCTATCACCTATTTCCCCCATTGCCCTACTAACCGCTCCTCTGGTAACAATCAGTTTGTTTGCTATAGTTAAGAGTCTGTTTTTTGGTCTTTTTTTTCTTTTTTTTTCCTTTGTTCATTTGTTTTGTTTCTTAAGTTCCACATATGAGGGAAATCATGGTATCTGTCTTTCACTGACTGGCTTATTTTGCTTAGCACAATACTCTCTAGATCCATACATGTTGTTGCAAATGGCAAGATTTCATTCATTTTTATGGCTGACTAATATTTCTATGTTTGTGTGTGTGTGTGTGTGTGTGTGTGTGTGTGTGTGTACACACACATCTTCTTTATCCATCTGTCAAAAACACAGTGAGATATCACCTCACATCTGTCAGAATGGCTAAAATCAAAAGCTCAAGAAACAACAAGTGTTGGTATGGATATGGAGAAAGGGGAACCCTTCTATACTGTTAATGGGAATTAAACTGGTGCAGCCACTGTGGAAAACAGTATGAAGGTTCCCCCCAAAACAAAAGTAGAACTACCCTATGATCCAATAATTGCATTACTGGATATTTACCTAAAGAATACAAGAACACAAATTTGAAATGACATATGTACCGTGTTTATGGTTGCAGCATTGCATGGTTGCAGTAATGTTGCAGCAATATTTATAATAGCCAAAATTATGGAAGCAGCCCCAGTGTCCATCAATACAGTATTCCTGTTTAAGGAATGTATTAACATTTCTTCTTAAAAAAATCAGTCACAGAATACTAACCTATTTCATGGGGTTGTCATGAGGTTAAAGCTCATGTTCTACCACATATATCCCATTCATATTAATAAAAATCCTTTCTCCTGAAAATCCATTTTATTGCCTCAGTGTCACACTCCTGACCTCTTCTGTTTCCATTCTTATCACCACAGTTCATGTCTCATCTGGTTTGTGAGCAACACCTTGCAACATCTGATCTATTCTCTCACCTCTTCAGCTCATCCTCTACTCAGAAACCCTTCTAAAGTACAAACGTGAGCACTGTCTTCCCGGTAAAGAACAAATTCCTTAGAATACACACCCTTCTCAATGTGGCTCCAAGTCCTTTCCCAGCGTATTGATGTAACCTCTCCCATTTGAGGCCATTCCAGCACAGTTCTGGGGGCAGCATTCACACTGTGATCTCTTAGGGTCCCAGCAACTAGTTTCTCTGTTAATGAAATGTGTGTGCTTTCAAGGCTCTGCCTTTCCACATGTTACTTTCTTGGTCTATAAAAGCCACCCCACACCCATCCCCTTCTCCGTCTGGCAAACAATTCATCCTTCAAAGCCAACCCAAATGTCACTTCTTCTATGAGGTCTTCCAAAATGAGTTAGTCACTCCTGTGGACTCCCATGGCATTTTGTTCTCAACTCTATGCTGGGGAGCTATTAAAACTCAGGAATAAAAGTGAAAAAGACATAAACAGTGATTTAGAAATTATTAACTCCTAAAGAGATTTTTTTTACCCAAATCCAAGCCACTGCATACTGTTCTCTACACACACACACACACACACACACACACACACGCGCGCGCGCGCGCGCGAACCAGAGAAATACTGGGAACAAAATCCTCAACATAATCAAATAAATTCAGAAACCATCAGATTCGTCCAAATGAATCAGACTTGATCTCATTTTGAAATACCTGATGGTGTCTCGACAACTTCTAAATGTCAAAGGAGTTTCAGGGAACAGCCAAAAAATTTTAAGACTCTCATAAGTTTCCAAAATATAATTTCTAAATTGTAATAATTTTTTCTTTATACATGTGCAAAACTTTTAGAATTCAATGGGGACATAAACCTTCATTTCAAAAATCAACTTTGAAATTGGGAAATAAAAACATATGCTATTTCCAGGCACTGGTCATAATAATAATAGCTACCATTCGCTAGGGGGCCTAGTGCCAGAACTCCTCAGGGCATTTCCTGCAGATTCCTGCATTTAAATCCTACAGCTACCCAATGAAATAGGAGCCATTATTCCTATTTTACAGACAAGGAATTTGGTCAAAAAGGTTAACTGAATTCAGCTAGACACTGTCTGGTCAGGACCCAAATCCAGACTTTCGGACTCCCTGGCCCACGTGCATATTCTATAAGCTACAATAGAGTATGAAAAAGCTAGGCTGATTGGATAACTTCTCTTCAAAGCAAATAACCAAAGACTTGCTCAGATTGTGAACTTCACAGAGGCAGCCTTCTGTAGCTAGAGGGATTTAACAGGAGCTATTCACCTCAGACTTATATACTAATCTCCTACTAAAAGAAATTATCAGAATTATTTTTATTTCCTTATAAAGTATAAAACTTCCTTAAAGGGGATATATGTCTATTTTCTATTTATTTTGATAGACCTATAAACTCAATATAAGGAAGATTAGTTCTAAGAACACAGGAGTCTGTTAAGCTAAAATTTATCTATGATATTTCAAAAACAAACAGTAGGGGAAAAATCTTGCAGTTCATGTAAGAATTGTTGGACAGCAACTGAATTTGGAAATAAAGTATAGAAAATATTAAGCCAAGGTTTTGTAAATCCAGTTGTATATTTTCTTCACTTCAACCAAATCAGTGTTTCTCATCCTGGCTGAACATGACAATTTTGATTTATATTTCCCTTGAACTACTCAACTCACTTCTCTTTGACAAGTACTGGATAACTGTAAACAGAGTGCTGTGCTTTAATAAGTGCAAGAATGCTGACAGTACTGGCTCCATCTTCGGCCTTCCATCTTGTCCATGTTCACCTGATGACCTCTCTTGAGGCTATGTGTTCTGCACCCCTTGGAGATTAATATACATACCTTAGAAATGCCAACCAAGGCCAGGATGGTGAGTGGCCTGTTTTGGCCTCCCATGAATTTGGCAGAGATAACATAGTCTTTCTCCCTCCCGATGCACAGGTGGCGCCATGAGATCTAATTAAAGATTCGCTATCAATTAGGCCCATGCAAACTCTTTCAGGTGCATGTGAACCCTGTGATCTCACTACAATGAGATCTTCTATGTGTCCCATTGCTCTATAGAGTCTGTGGACTAAGGTTTGGACATTGCAGAGAATAGTTATTCTATTCTCAGCTGTATCATCATTTGTCCAATCCCCACTGTAATAAAACTCTATTTTTACCCTGAATAAAATTCTAAGCAAACTGTACAGAGTGGCCTGCTTCCCGTTTCAAAGTGCCTTCTCAGTTTGGGTGATACTTTACTGTCCACCCCCACTTTCTAACATTAAGTCCTCTGATAACACAAGAATTCCACACCATAACAAGGGCCTTGAATTTAACTATTTTGTACATATATATTTATTTTCATACAGTATTTAATAAGAATGGAGATAATTTGAAGATAATGTCTGGTTGTTTATACTTTCTAAAAATGCATCAATAAATCACAGAGATTCTAATGGAAAGATAGCATTGCAGTGCTTCTCATATCTTATGGAAATTTAGTCAGTCATAAATACTCCAAACTGACCAGTATTTTCACTTCTGTGATGACTCACCTGAGTTATATAGTACTTGATCTTTCACAAGAATAAGGAGTGCAAGAAAAAAATAGCATGCTACACTTGATGGAGTGCTGAATAAAGCAAATATGAAAAGTAATCACAGATTTCTGCATATTGTTTAAATTGTTTTCTATGATAGGATATTTGGTAAGCAGAAAATAATTTAAAAATTTTTAATACTCTTACCATTTTAGTGAGTCAACATCTATTTGTTGAGTGCCTGTTATATAGACCATGTACTACTACCCCTTAGGGATGCAGTGGGATGGATATGTTACCACCATCCCTTCTCCTAAGGTACTCACATAGGGAATAAAGACAGTAAACAAATAATTGAAAATGTGATGGACACTAAAATGGAAAAGAAATATAGGGTGTTTGGGACTTGCATAACAAAGAGTTTAGATTGTAAGAGCTTCCCTGTGGAGAGACCTATAAGATACGATCTCAACAATGAACAGGAGTTAAGTAAACAAAGTAAGGGGAAATAGTGAACAAGAAGTTTAAGTGAAAGAAATAACAGACAAGAAGGCCCAGAGGCTTCAGGGAGAAGTCAAGTGTGCCTGGAGAAAAGCACATATGGTGAGTCAAAGAGATCCTGTAGGATTAAAGGGCTCATTTTGGGTTGAAGGGCTCATCCCCCCAAGATTTCTGGGAGTACTGCCAGCCAACAGCCCTCAATTGTAACCCTCTTTTGTGGATTTCCTCTGCTAAAGAAATCTACCCTGCCTGGTCATGCCTCCTTCCAAGGGCATTTACGGACTATCCAATGCAGAGGTATAATATCCTGGCCCCTCGACTCAACCTGGAGCAGCTCTCAAGGGCCTCCCAACTCCAAAGCTTCCACTGGCGTTAAGTGAAAGCTGGACTTCTCCTTCTAGCCAGTTAGGCTTTCTTCTCCACCCTTCTTTCCCAAAAGTATTGATCTCAAGGGCACTCCCCAAACAAATTCTTACACAAGAAACTCCCTCACAGAGTGTTCTCCAACTCCGGGATCTAGTGTGAGTTGGAATGAAAGGCTGAAAGGCAGATAGAGGACAACTCATTCAGGGCCCCATCCGAAATTCAGCCCAAGGGTTTAAAATAAAGGTGTGACAAGATCACACAAGTACATCATTGTCCTCCAAAAAGAGGACAAGAGAAAAAGAAATAATCACCCACTATGGAATTTCTCCCTGAGCCATGAGGCCTGGTGGACACACCTAAAATGGGAAGGAAATTACCTTGAAATTCTGATATAATAGGACTATACCTCAGTTTGTGTCCTGGTAATCATCCAACCCTGGCTGTCATACAGGTATTATGATGCTCCAGGCTTTAGGTTGGAAATACTAGATGCATAAGATAGTATTCATTAAAAAATTCTTATATGGACTTACATGAGGATAAAACAGATCCCATTCAAAGCAGGTATTTTCTAGGGAAAACACTATAACAGAAAAGAAAAATAAAAAAGAGAAAAGAAGAACAAAGAAATCCTTTCATGTTGAATAAGGCTTTGGGATTTTAAAATCTTATGCAATGTAAAACTCACAGCAGAAAAAATTTATTGAGAATTTCTCCCCGTTGCTACTACCATTTGGTACGCTGTAATTAATTACTTTGGGGGCTTTACTTCTCAGTGTACAAGTCACCTAAAATGTGTTAGCAAATAAGCCATAATTCTGGCAAAGATAGTTTCTTCAATATGACCTGTACAAATTCATTTTAAATATAGCCTTACTTCAAGATATACCCTACAAGAAGCAACTTTTTGATTTATTTGCATTTGTTTAATAAAGCCACTTTCTTAAAAATCAAAGGAAAACAAAGGTCTGAGCATAGTGGATGGATTACAGTGGAATGCCAACAGGGACCCACCGGTCAGATTACTGGCTGTGGGTGAAGAGACTAAGAGCCACGATGGTGGCTGCTGAGGGGTGCTGTTCAGATCTCCCTTTAAGAAAGAACTTGTAGAACATCTGCAAGAGGGTAGCTAGTGGACTGTCTCCAGCTGCAGCATCTTCAGGATTCACCTCAACTTTTAAGCCCAGGCCACACTCTTCCCTAGCAGCCCCCAGAACAGCAGCATATTACGATCTCATCATTTCTGCTCAAAACGGGAATTCTGTAAAGGCAACTTTTGCTCCAGTGCTCTTGCTGGACCAGCTGAGGTGCTGTCAAATCTGCATCATAATCTGGGGGTCTTGGCCCAGTCCTATCCTACCTCTGTCCCTCCCCCACCATGTTTCCTTTCACAGGAGTCAGATCTGAACTGTGGGCATTCCTGCCACTGACACAGTGATGTTTACCATGGAGAACCATTAGTCCTGATGAAATGTGGGGGATGAGAGAAAGAGGGGTCAAGGATAAATCCTGAGATTCTGGCTTATGCACCTGAAATGGGAACACTGAAAGAAGAACAAATCTCTTAAGGAGATTCCAAGTCTACCCTGGGTCAGGCTAAGAATAGGGTATTTTTGAAAAATCCACCTTCATCCAGTGACCTAAGGGTACAAAGGGTGTAGTTTGGGAAGCAGACTGGAATTTTGTGAATTTCTTTCCAGCCTGACAATATTTACTAATGACTTTGAATATTTCACTTCAGTGTGAATTCCAGTAAGGTGGCTGATGTGGTATGTGGGCTTTAGATTCTAAAAGACACAGCTTTGAAAACCAGCACCTATTAGTTGGAGAGTTTCCCAATCATAATTGAGGGTGGTAATTCCTACTTGACAGGGTGACTGTGATCTAGTATGTTGACAGAGATATAGCTGGCACTTTTTTTATTCTTAAAGGTTTATTTTGTATTCTTTTTCCTATCTCAATAAACATGCTTGTTAAGCACAAGTAATACTAACCCCTTCATTAGATGGTCCTAAATGCACATGTAAGAACTTCTCTGTAAAACTTGGCTAGCATCAAAATGCCTTAACAGTGTGTAGCATGTCGCAATTGAAGGCGTCTCCACATAGGCCGCAGCTAAGGCAGAGAGGGTATTTCTAGTAACAAGAGCAAAAAGAAGAAAACACATCCTAACTATGGCATCCAAACAGGAGCCTACATGTTCCAAGTAGTACCTATTGCAGTCAGAAATAAAAACAGCCACGAGAAGAACATAGTCCATCACATTATAGATAACACATATTTAGAAGAAACTTTTATTAAATTGTTTTTATAGCATAAAGGAAACAAAAAAGCAATTTACTTCTGCTTAAGAGTGAGGGTACTGTATCCTTATACTATTTTTCACTGTCTACCTTTGTCAGAAAGGCCACTGTGATTTATTTACTGGAGAACTAGAATTTGTATCAACCAATGAGGGAATGAAAATTCATTCCATAAGATCTGCTTGACTGACAGTTACAGAAGCCAAATCTGCTGGCAGATGTGGAAATACACATGGCTGATTGTTTTTGTGCCTTTGCACTACATACCATATACTACCCAGCCTTCCTAAAATATTTACTTAATATTTAGACAAAGAAAACAATCTCTTGATGTGCCAGAAGGTCAAATAATGCCTGAAGCCGCTACAGACAACTTGGCAGCAAACTCCCTTGAAAAAGTTTTTCCTATGAAAAATGGATCATTTGCCTCTTCACTGAACATTTTAAGTCACTTTTCTCAGTTAGTATAAAGTTACCACCAATTTCCTGAAAATCCAAACAGTTTTGAAACCCCAAAATTATGATGACAAAGAAATATTTCCAATTCACTTCAGCATCAAGCTAAATGAAGAAAAATGTTCAGGATTCCCCAAATCATAATCATTCCTCTTCATCCAGTTCACATATACAGTAAGCAGAAGCAAAGTATTTATCGAGTCCATATGGACACTTGGAAATGTTAGCAATCTCGTTTAAACAAAATAAATTCAACTATGTCAGCATTTCAAGAATTTATAGCCAAAGACCACAATCAAAGCATGCCAAAAATCTCATTCTAACCAGAAAGCATTTTCAAACTTTTCCAGAATGGACATTTTTATCATAATGATCACAGACTCTGACGAGTTTAATTAAACACTGGCACCTGGATGGAAACAGTGACTTAAAGTCCTTGCCAAGCTGGCAACTCACAAAGAAAGGGTGTTTGCTCCCTAATAGTTGTAGATGATGAAAGGCAATGACAGACAAATAGTTAAATATGGCTCTAGCTATGTGTTAAAATCTTCCTCATTTTTGTCTAGACCCCTGTGCAGATTAGTGACAACACTCAACAACTTTTCCCATGGATGGAAGAATAGTTTCTACTAAGGCAGACATCAATATAAATCCCCTAAGAAGTAACCATTATTTGTGTTCGTATTTTACAGACGAGGAATCTAGAGGTTTACAGTAAGCCCACTGTTTCATGGCTAGTCAGTAATAAGCCAGAAGTCCAATATATGCAGTTCTGGATCAAGACATCAGGCTCCTAACCATTACCTGTATTACAGTGAAAGATCTTTATGGCAGGAAAAAAGTCTTTCCCGGACAGTCAAGGCCAGCCAGATGTGTATTCACAAAGCCAGAATGACTGACCCCGCAACACTCAGTGGCCAATTAGCCATTTTGACTTATTTAGCTTTAACTGAATCTTAAAAGGTGGGTAAAGCAGGTCATCAAGAGAATAAGCACTAATATCTGCATCAGCAGCAAGCCACAGAAACCAGCCAAACCTTATGGCATCACACTGTCTAGGGGGCTGAGGTGATTCTGGGCGAATTTCAGGCTATTCCACCAACACCACCCCCCCATAACATAAATCTCCACCAAAGTGTATCTGGATTTTAGGCCTTGGATTATCATTCTAGTTTTAAGCCAACATGTTCTATCAGCATGAGTCTAAATATACCAGAATAAGGAGACAAGGAAGAGAAGAAGGATAGTTTGTTGCATATTAGAATCACAAGAAATTGCGATAGTAGCAAAAGGTGGTGTTAAGCTCATGGATTCATACATCAACTCAATGATCCAGGCATCAATCACACACGCTCTCATTCATTCACACATGAAAAACATTCTGAACTACTATTCTGCACAAGGCACTACTTCAAGGACTGGTGGTTGTTTCACAAAGTCTTATTTTCAGTGATTCATAAAAATGAGAATTATAGGTTATCCTTATTTTAGCTACATCATGATTATCTAATCTCCTTATACATTAATAGTTTGTTGATTAAGAACTTGTTAAATGGTATGACTCAGGTGTGCTAAATGAATATAAATCTGTTTTTTTTAAAGATTCTCAGGATGAAACTAACAGAACTTTGCTATGAATCCTCTTGCAATTCTAAAGTATGAAAACCACTATCTATCTGGCTAAACTTTGGACACTTAGGCATTAAGCTTTTCAAGGAGAAGTAAATGCATATAATATAGCCAGAATATAGCATTGTAATAATGTTTATAATATTTTGTTACTATCCCATAGAAAATTCCATTTTCTGTCTGTAAAATTCAGTGGGGTTTTATAACAAAAGAACACCAAATTCTGTCATCTTTTAAAGGCCAACATTAACATTAGTGAGATACAGTTATAAAGCTTTTTAAGATTAGCATTTAGACTTGCTTTTTTAATCAATTGCTTACATTTTTCAGTCAGCTTCTTCAGATTTCCTCCATATCCCACCCACACACATACTTTTTTCCTCCTAGATTCAATTCTGCCAAATTCTAGGAGGAAAAAGTATCATTTTACATAACAATAGCCTGAAGATCTGATTTTCTCTGCCGGGGAAATTTGTTCCTTTGTACACAGACAAAAAGATATTTACCATCAACTGAGTTATTCAACCTTAAAAAGTAACTGCAGAACATTCCCTGATAATAGGTGTGTATTTTTAAGAGGACAACCTAAATACATACATACATACATACATACATACATACATACATACAGTGGGAGAGAGGACAATTCCAGTTGTTCCAAAAGAAAATGCAATCAGTTAATTCCAGTGTGTAAATATTAGAGACAGGACGGATGGGGGCTGCACATCTGCATATGACATGTGATAAAAACATTATCTGCTAAATCAGAAAGATTTAAACTATTAAAGTGCTCAACACATGCAAGTGTTATCTGAGTACACATCAGGTCCAGGGTTCTAGTCCACAAGCTCTAAGCACTGTAGAAGAGGATGAACTACCCAGCCAAACGAAGAGTAACTGCAAATCCCTGTCAGGGAACCTGAAGTTGTATAACCATACAAAGTTCTCTGAGCCTCTGTTTCTGCAGCTGAGATGCTCACTCCAGAGAATTATTATTTGTAAGAGTCAGATAAATTATAAAACTCACATAATCCAGTGCTTGATTTGGTAGGTGTCCAATCAGTGATAGCGGTTATTTTTTTGACTTTATTATTATTAGTATTATTGAAACAGGTTAAAAGATTCAACACATGAACATAGTCCTATCTAGATGAAAATAGACATGCTTGTCAACTGATCTCATTTTATTTCTAATGCTTCCCATCTAAGTCTGCAAAGACTTAATTTTAATGGGAAGGGAAGAGTGGTCAAACTAGTAAATTTTCAGTCTAATTAAAATTATATTACACAAGGAACAGATTCTAATCCTTTGTGGATATGAAAAAATAGTAGAAATTTTTTAAGTAATTAAATTTTAGAAGTAAAAATAACACTGACATTACAGTTGGTCTTGGCATCCCCAATTATAAAGGGCATTTTTAATGCAGTGTGTAACCATTCCCCACAGTTGTTAAGAAACATCAGTTGAAACAACATGGCAAGTCCTCAATAACTTACAGTATAAATTTTTTTTACTAACTTTTCCCTAAAAACATGTTTCTGAAAAGCCAAGAGCCTATATAGAATGTCTCCTCAAACAGTGCCACATTTATTGTATTAAGAGTAGCAATCCAGGCTAACAAACCTGAGGTAGCCAGGAAGGCACCTTGGATTAGACAGAGGACCACAGGTCCACAATGTAAAAGATTCAAGAATCATGTGGATTTGTAAAGGCAAAACAAGCAAATATACAAACACAAACACATGTTACTTAATTCCAAAAATAGCTTTATCCTGCCTTTCTTATATGATGTGCTCATACCAGTGATAGAATACATTTCCACCTTGCTCCTTTTAAAGACTGGCAAATGAGAGAGAAGATAATTTCACAAGCTAGAACCTAGAACAGATGATCTATACTTCAAAGAAGCCCAAATAGGGACCTGAGACAAAATGAAGGTAGAGAGATAATTTGATGTTTTTAAATGTCTGCTGAATTACACAGGGGCATAGCCTGGAGTCGGGGGACTACAGTAGGGTGGGGCTGCCAGAAAAAGTCTCGGACAGAAAGCAGTCTAAGCAAAATCGCTTGCTGCTGCACACATTTATGTCAGCCACAAATGCACGTCTTGTATGGTTGATGTTTGCAAGAAGAAAACTCAAAAGAAAAGGCTGTGTCCTTGTCTTTAATACATAGTAACAGGTACAGGACAGGAAATTAAGCCACACTTTACATAAGAAGTGACTACTTGAAAGTGTCCCAAAACCTATCCTCACCAAATTGCTATAAAAGACTCCAATTCTCAGTGCAAATGGGAAGAGATTTGAGCAAAGTATATTTGTATTTCAAAGGGAGTTTCAGTGTACTCCAGCTTACACCTGCATCAGACAGAATTCTGAGTTCAAATGAGACTCTAGGCAGTAAAGGAAGAGAGACAGACAGTCCAGACAGACAACAAGATCCTCAGAGACTCTGTACTGCCCTCATCTCTTGAAAATCCTTCTCCAGGGAGGCTGGATCCGATGATGAGTAACTGGAGGTATAAAAGAATAAAAAACCTGAAGGTACACCATCTGCCTCACCAGAACAGAGGCAGCCATGGCTTTGGGCAGATCTGTTCTAGGGACTACCAGTCTGAAAGCCAAACCCTACACATCTTGGAAGCCACCAACAGACCCTGCCTCTTCAACCAATTCAGAGGATGAGCAAAAATGGCTACTCAGGCAAAGTCAAAGTCCAGGAAAAGAAGGAAAGGCTGAGAGGGTGGAGAACACTCCCTGTAACCCCAAGGAATCCTGTGCATAGCTTTGGGCTGACACAGGTCACAGCTTTTGATGTTGTGGAAATGAAAGGAGACCTACATGTTCACTGGGAAGCAGCCAAAGAGATGTCAGATCAACCCTAACTAGTACTTAAGTATTTGTGTATTTTCAAAATTACACACACACACACACACACACACACACACACTTCTTTATCCAATCATTTCATTGAACTTCTATATGTATAACTTTCTTCCCTCTTGTAAGGAACCATGAGATTATACAATGACTTCAGATTATGTAACTAGGAAGTCATGAAATTCCTAGATTATGTAACATTCAAGAACCATGGATGCATTTATTTTCTTTCGACCTATGATGTAATTCTCACTGGAAAACATGCATAAGTTATGAGGTGGTTGCACATGTAACATTTTAAAACTGACTAGCAAAAGCACTGCTTGCTATTACATAAGTTTTTCTTCCATACGTGAAAGTCAATTACTACAGGAATACTAGCTTGGCTACTCAGCTTTAAAATCACATAGATTTTAGTAAACTGGAGTCATATCGACTTTAACTGTTTCCATCTTACTTGGTTTTAACTCATTAACAAGTTTCTTATTGCTTGTTTAAAGAATCCAATTTATTTTTGCTAAATCGTCCTAAAGGTGCTGAGAATTGCCAAATTGTAAAACTGGTCATACATTTGTAACCCACAAACCCAGCCTTGAAGCAGACCTTATTACAATCCCAACCATTCCGCTTTTAAGACTTCTAACTTGACACTTACTTCTGTGGCCACAACCTCCTACCAATGCAACTCTTGAATACCTTCAACCCCGTAAGTTCTTTAAGTTGGTATGACTCCCAGTTCCCTGCCTCTCTCCACCTTCCCTGCTGGCTTCAAAGTTCCCTGTGCCAGCATACTCCAAGATCAACCATTGTGCCCTCTCACCACATGCCCTAAAATTCCTGCTCTCTGGTTTTCTGACATACCCATCTTATCACCCTCCACCATAGGTTCCCCCTGTGTTTTCCATTGCTGATAAGTCAAAGAATTGGAAAAATCATATAACTGTTCTAAAAAATCTGACTACAAAGTCATATTATGCAGACTCAGCTGGATACTAATTTGGCTTGACAAGTTTTTTTAATCATTTCTACTGCATTTTACATAAGCAGCTGTTCTGAATCTCTCCTAGTTTCTTCAAGTCTCCAAACCAACCCCCTATACTCCTAGGAGATAACTTTATTTCCAAATAGACTAATCAAAGTAAGGAAAGTTACACTCAGTTTTCTCCCCTTTACCTTAAATCTATCATAATTACTACTCTTCTTTCTTCTCACCAAATCAGGAATATATGTTCAAACCAGTTTAATAAACATTTTATGTAGTACATGCTATATAAGCCAAGCATTCTACTGAATGTGTACCTGGCCGAATCAGTGACCTCAGTCTTTAAATCCATGAGCATACCTGGCAGAGTCCAATGGGGACTATAGAAATCAGAAATTGAAATCAGAGTTATTTCACTAAAATGAGCACAGTGCCAGTAGAAGGACCCACAAAGTGAGGTCAACAGCCCAGGGCTAATTGACCCAGCCCCAACACCTGTTAAAGCCTGTATCCACCCTGCAAGAGGTAACTCGATACTAAGCTTTGCCCTATTTTCTCATCTCTATACTTGCTCCACTTAATTCACTCAAGTAACTTTTATTCTTATAAGAGAATATGAATATGAAACAGGAAAATAAAAGTAAACTTATTTCACAACGGTTTCAAGCAATCACTCCATCTGTTAATATTTTCTTTCATAGACAGGCACCCCTAAATATTAGTTGCTGCCTATTCCTTTCTAGATTCTGTTGCTCCCTCAGTGGTCATTAATGTGACCATGATTTTAATTTGATTTCCTGCATACGATGTTTTCTACAATGGAGGTGTACTTTTTCTGATTTTTTAAAGAATGTGCTCCTAAAAAGAATTCAAGTAAGTTTATTCCTTTTAATTCAAATGATGGATGAGACTATAAATAATACCTAAGAACTCTCCAAAATTAAATGGTGAACAAAAAATACATGTTTTAAACTTGTTTCAACAGAATTAAGAATCTCTAATAGATTGTAGAAGGAAAAATAAACAAGAAACACTATTCTTTCCCTTCTAGAATAAAGTTTCACATACAACACAAGGCTCCAGAAAGCCATGGCTTTATTTCCTCAGAGAATGTAATGGACAGGACCACCCCTGTGTGGGCATATTTATAGTCAGGCATCAGTTCCAAATGCTGAAGAACACAGGTATGATTATTCATGGAAACCAGATGGATACACCGCTTCCTTTAGTTATAAGCAATTTTTGTGCCATTTACCTATAAAACTCCATCAAGTGCTGACTTTTAAAATATTTTGATGCTAATGTGATCATGAGGAAAAAAGGAAAAGAATGAAATTCTAATGCTTATTACTGTCAAGTAAATATTTCAGAATCCCCACAGAGCACACTTAACAACTATATTGTTAGTAACAGAAATATTTTTCCTAACTTGGCGCAAATCACCATGAGTTTCAGGAGAGTACAAGTGGACAGAAATAGGCCTATGGCTGGGTTCTTTCCCCTGTGATCAATAATCAATGCTCCCCTAACCAGGCAGAAATCACAGTATAGCTTCCAATGGCCTGGGATCCTTAAACCACCTGGATCATACCCAGGTGAGGGAGCCAGGGCTCCTGCCCTGCTTACCCAATGACATTCTTCTCCCTGACCTGTCAGAATCATGAGTTCTCAGACCTTTTCTCTCTTCTTGCTTCTCCCTTTGGTATACATTTTTCCTTTCGTCGACAACAATCTAATGTGCCTGGAAACTGCTTCAAGTGCCTATGTTACACTTGGGATCATTTTAATACTTTTGCAGATGGTTTGGAGCATTATTTTTTCTCAGAATGAGCTGTAAACTCTAAATCATTTTTGCCATATTTCTGCACTGACATATAAAATACACTTGGGATGACTGCAGTCATTTTTTCACTAAACAGTGTCGTTAATTAACAATGGAAAGGATACCAACTCCATTTGTCACAGCATAATGATTATCCCAATCATCCAGGAGACCTATCTTAGTGTGGGTTTCCCCGCAAAAGACGCTGAGACAAGGACTTGAGTTAGCATGTATTACTTGAGATAGTTTACTTGGGAGGTGATCCCAGGGAGCACCAGTTAGGAAGAAAGGAAAATATGACTGAAGAGACAGGAAAGCCAGTGAAGGGAGTGGTATGGAGCAGTCACTACTGGGACTCAATCCCCCTGGGGGATTCTGAGGAGACATGAGTAATGTACTTTACAACTGTCCCACAGACACAAGGGGGAAGTGGACATTCGTTTTCTGACTCCAGTCCTTCACTGGCTGAAGGCTGTCCCTGGGAGAGTTCACTTGCCAGCAGCAGCACCCGCACTTCTAGGCTGCTCTGAACTAGAAGAGGAAGCTCCCACAGTGGTGCACAAAGTGCTCTGGTGGAGAGGCTTAGGCACCCAGCACTTAGAGTGGCAAGCTGTCAATGTGAATGGGAAATGCCCACCCCCAGCAAACTCAGGGATGGGCAAAAAGCGTATCAACAGCGTCTGCTACAGCAGCCAACTCCTTGTTTTTGTCCAGCCACCACGTCCTGCTGTGCACTTTTTAATAAATCTCCTTGATTGCACCATCACCAAATATGATCTAAATACAATCTACTATACTCATCTTCCAGTCTTTACCCCATTCCCATGACAGCTATCAATTACCTTCTGTGACCACCCCTACCCCAGGCTCCCCACTGTCTACACAATGGATGAGGTTCTCATGAGGTCATGGCCCTCACTGACCTGCCCCCACCAGTCCAACCTTACCGGTCACCAACTCTTCCAACTTTCTCCCTTTCACCAAACAGCCTGTTCCCTTCCTCCATCAAACAATGATCCCTCTAAGCTTTGAGCCTTTCCTATACAGAATGCCCCACCCCTACCCATCCTTTTGAGACCCATACTAGGAACTATCAACTCCTAAAGAGTTTCTTTGGCTGTGGCTTGCACTCTCTTCCTCCTGTGAACTACTCTAGTCCTGATGTCAAACAATACTATTTAAAAAAAATGTTTAAAGTGAGTAGGGCAGGAAGCTCTGGCCAAACTCTAAGTATCCAACAGGCAGAAACTGAGATCAATGCTTCTTTCTTAAGTTCCACCAACACTCACTAGAGTGCCCACTAGCCAAATACCACCAGGAACACATTTGTAGTAAATAAAACAAGCTTTCTTTAGCTTGCTGCAGCAAGAGGAAGAGTTCACCAAAGGAACTGGGGCATCTTAAGAGGAAACTGCAAGAAGCTTATTGCAGAATTTAGATTCGTTCTGGGTGATTCCACAGATAGCCTAGGAAAGTAGAGGCCAGGTTTGGAATGGAAGCTATCAGGAAGTAGGGGCAATTCATTATCTTGGCAAATTTAATCTAGAAGACAGAGGATTGAAGCTGAGGTGGAGTCATCATTGGTAAAGCAGCAGCAATCACTTATAAGAGAAGGATGTTTAATTACTTCTTTGTCTTGTCTCCACGTCCTGTCTCTACGTCCTTGTCTCCACCTTGCTTCATGTATACTCAAGGAAGTAGCCTTGTGTGATTATTTATACTCTGTGAGAGGCATTTATGTTCAATTGGGAACACTGTGGCCTAGCTGCCAGAGTCATTTTTCACTTTCTCACAGGTTATTCAAAAGATACCAGAATGACTTAAATCATTGTTGAGTTAATTTCAAATTTATTCTAAACTTAAATGATAATGCTAGCTTTAACTTATAATGTTTAACTCCACCTTCCTGGCAGGCACCATGCACACGGAAGGGAATAAGACATCTTGGCCTTGGACACGGGTCTATGAGCTCACAGTCCAGAAGGAAAGACAAATATCTAGGCTGACACAACACAAGCACAAAAAGTGCCAAAATCTAAATATGTATAAGGTATTGAGTTAGTGCAGGGAACAGAGTATTAAACTCCATCTGGAGGGTGAGTGAAGCTTTCCAGGAAGACATGTCATCTGAGAAGGATGTAGAAAAGTGACTAGGAGTTGATCACCTGGAAAAAGATGGGTGGAGGATGCCTTTCTGCAGCAGACACACCATATATAAAGGTGTGAGATGGCATAATGGATTGGGAAACAGAATGTAAAGTCAGTGTTGCCGAAACAAACTTTACTCAAAACTAAAAAATATTTTGCAATGGAATTTAATGAATTTTCAAGCCTCGACTATGTAGATATTACATTTTGTAGGTGTGGAAAGAGAGACTGTTATATAACTTATAATGTAAAAACTCAATTAGTCACTGACCTAAGGAGAAAACAGAAGAGGGTTAGAGTAGTATATATGCATTTGATGGTGAAAACAAAGGAAACAGGGACATACTGCTTGATTTCAAATATTTATATTTGGACTGAAAGTCCTCTTTCCTTTCTTCTCCCTCACTTTCCTAAATTCACATATACCTCCAAGGTAAATGAAATAAATCAGGCCTTCAGTGCTGGGTCAGATTTGAGAAAGAGCTTGGATCAGACTAATAAAGGAAAAGGGTACTTCTGGAATACACAAAAGTGGTTTTTATTTTCTTAAGTAAGCTGAGTGTTGAAGAGGAAGTAAATTATTCCAAAACCTAAATACTCTTATTTACGGATACACTATAGAAATGTGTAGAAACAGAACACAACCCTCCCTTGACTATGAGAGATTAGAAAAATTTTCAGAAACTTCTACTAATATACAAAACCAAAGCCCAATACACAGAAATAAAGTCAAACAATTTATAACATTATATAAGAATCACTGAATTAAGTATTTCTCACTTGCCACATAAACATACACAGATACATATATGTGTATATGTGCATATTAAATTTCCATACTGCTAATACTGAAGATATAATCTTTCAATAGTTTACTTTGTGGGTGCCTGGGTGGCTCAGTTGGTTAGGCATCTGACTTTGGCTCAGGTCATGATCTCACGGTTCCTAGGTTCGGGCCTGCACTGCGCAAAGCCTGCTTGGGATGCTCTCTCTCTCTCTCTCTCTCTACCCCTCTACCACTTGAGTACGCACTTGTGCTCTCTCTCAAAATAAATAAACTTTAAATAGTTTACTTTGTAAATCCAATGTCCTAAAAGTTAATGCATACTTTTCTACAATCCTTCAAAAATTAATACATTATTACTATTTAAGGTCAATTCATTTCTTTCTAGTTTGAAACAGAAATGATCCACAAATTACTCATAAATAAATATTAATGGTAAGAAATGAGGTGTCTATACTAAAATTAGAGAGAAGCATTAACAATCTTAAACTTCTGAATACAAAAAAATTAAAGAAAAAATTCATTTGAAAAAATTATTTCATTAGCAAAAAAGATGAAAAACTAACTAGAATAGGGAAAGGATATTAATAAACCAAGGTTAAGAAAAACGATCCACATAGTAGTACAAATAAGTGTCCCATGGGGCGCCTGGGTGGCGCAGTTGGTTAAGCGTCCGACTTCAGCCAGGTCACGATCTCACGGTCCGTGAGTTCGAGCCCCACAGCGGGCTCTGGGCTGATGGCTCAGGGCCTGGAGCCTGTTTCCGATTCTGTGTCTCCCTCTCTCTCTGCCCCTCCCCTGTTCATGCTCTGTCTCTCTCTGTCCCAAAAATAAATAAATAAACGTTGAAAAAAAAAAAAAAACAAAAAAACAAATAAGTGTCCCATGAACACGTGAAAAAATGCACAGCTTTTCTATTAATTAAGGAAGCACAGGAAACACCATATTTTACACTATCAAGGCTGGCCGAGGATGGTCACAAATATGGGAGGTAAGAATCTTCCCTTTCCAGAATCCAGACCTTGCCTGTCAGGAGTTCAACAATCATTTGGAGGAAAAGGTGGCAACTGTAAAAAAATATTAAAGTTGTTCATTACCTGTGACTTAAAAATTCTACTTGTAAGAATGTTTGCAACAGAAAACCTTGTACAAGTAGACCAATACATTTGACATTCACTGTAGAAAAAGAAAAAACCCAATGTCCATCAAAACAGATTTGTCAAAATATACTATTGATATATCTTTACCCACACACACCCAATGGTATTTCTTACTTTACTTGTGCTTTATGGAAGATGTTCTATTACTTTTTAAGAGGAAAAATCCAATTGCAGAAATGTATACCTGTATAAAGTGAACCCATTTTCATAAAGTAATAAAATCACTATTTGCATAGACCAAACAGCCCAAAACATACATATGCTGTGTTCTCATTTTATTTTTATTTCAGGCAGGACTTATTTTGCTTTAAGAGTAATTTTGGGCAACAAGATATAAAGAGAATGTAACTCTTCATTCCTGAAATCTAATATCTTTTGATAAAAATGTCTGCTAGTATAGTTGTATAAAACATGTTTATAAAAAGAGTTATAGTAAACCTCAAACCATGCCATAATGGCATAAAAAGGCCATTTGAAGAAATGAGGATGCCATCATGATTTAAGGTATTTCCTTTAGTCAATGAAAAAATGCCACATGGTTAGGTCATGATGTCTGCAAGTGCACCATCAGGGTGTTCAAATACAGTCACAAGTCTCAGACACCATCACAACATCATAGCTACACATTCCAGAAAAGAGGAATCAAAGACACAGGCAGCAAGAACTAGATCCATCCCCACAGCACTGGAGCCAGAAGGCACAACTGGGGATGCTGTTTAAAACATTCATGGAGAATAAACAAGCAGTTAAAGATGTACGAACTATACAATTAAAAACTGACTGCCAAGTGACTTTCCAAATGTGTACACCTGCCAACCTAACCATGACCATGCTTTATCTTTCACTGGAATTCTGTCAGTTCACCTATGTTACATATGTGCACTGAACCTTTAGGGGTGACTATCCTATCTCTAGTGCTGTAAAAGGAAACCAGTTACACATGCACTGAGCTTCCTGAAATCTTCTAAGAATCCAGTGTTATGCACACAGCAGTCCCCTGATGTCAAGCCTGCTCTTCCAGCTCAGTGTTTCTCAACCTCACACATTGACATTTTGTACCAGATTACTCTTGTGAGAACTGTCTGGTGCATTGTAGATGTTTAGCATAATCCCTGGCTCTGCCTATCAGATGCCAATAACACCACCTCCAAATTGTGACACCAGAAATATCTAGAGATATTTCCAAATGTATCTTGGGGGATAAAATTATGCTAGGTTGATAACCAATACTCCAGAAAAAAAAAGTATAAATTTGGGTAAAACCATTAATGGATTTAAAAAGAGGAGAAAAGGAAAGAAAGATGATGCATAACAGCACAAAAAATGATTAAAATAAATCTAGATTGAAAGTTTTAAAAAGATGGACATCCAGTAAGCTTCTAAAATGAGGATAAGGAGTTAGGATTGCTTTCTTCTTGAAGCTAATTAAGAAACATTCTGAGTACGGCTAACATTAACAACTCAGGCAGCAACACATGTTGGTGAGGATGTGGAGAAAAAGGATCTCTTTTGCACTGCTTGTGGGAATACAAACTGGTGCAGCCACTCTAGAAAACAGTATGGAGGTTCCTCAAAAAATTAAAAATAGACTACCCTATGACCCAGCAATTGCACTATTAGGTATTTATCCAAGGGATACAGGTGTGCTATTTCAAAGGGGCACATGCACCTCAATGTTTATAGCAGCACTATCAACAATAGCCAAAGTACGGAAAGAGCCCAAATGTCTATTGATGGATGGATGGATGGATGGATGGATGGATGGATGGATAAAGAAGATGTGGTATATATATACAATGGAGTATTACTCGGCAATCAAAAGGAATGCAATCTTGCCATTTGCAACTATGTAGATGGAACTAGAGGGTATTATGCTAAGTGAAATTAGTCAGAGAAAGACAAATATCATATGACTTCACTCATATGAGGAATTTAACATACAAAACAGATGAACATGAGGGAAGGAGAGCAAAAATAAGATAAAAACAGGGAGAGGGACAAAACATAAGAGACTCTTAAATATGGAGAACAAACAGAAGGTTGCTGGAGGCGTTGTGGGAGGAGGGATGGGCTAAATGGGTAAGGGGCATTAAGGAATCTACCCCTGAAATCATTGTTGCACCATATGTAACTAACTTGGATGTAAATTAAAAACATAAATAAATAAATAGTAAGTAAGTTTAAAAAAAATTCTGAGTTTTCTTAAATGAATGTGTTGGTGAATATCCCTTCCTTTAGTGACCAAACACTCCTCCTTTAGCAACCTATGTGCATGCTATGGACTGACAGAGAACACCCTGATCTTTAAATCAAAGGTTATATGCTACTTCCATCACTTCAAACTCTATGACCTTCAAGAAGTTATATCATCTCTCCACATCACTCACTAATGTGTATACTGAGGATAATAACAGTTGTTCATGTGGGTTATTATAAGGATTAAGAGATACAGATAACACACCTAGCACAATGCCTATTATAAGGTAGGCAAAGTATTTTCATCCTTCCTCCTCACAGGATTTAACAGAAGAAAGAACTGCAGATGGAATCCTGGGATGGTACTTTCTTCACTAAAGGAAAGGGACTTAAAAACATCTGTTCAGGAAAAAAAAGGAAGACAGGGAGAGGACGATATCCCAAAAAGAAAGACAGCAGTCACAGAGGCAGGTGAGAGATGGAAGATGAAGATTTGGCTCCAGTCACCTTTCGAGGAATAAAAGAGTGGGATTCACTCTTTAACCATCTTTCTTTCTTGAGAGAGAGAATCCCAAGCACAGTGCATAGCCCAATATGGGGCTCAAACTGTCAAACTATGAGATCACAACCTGAGTCAAAATCAAGAGTCAGACACTTATTAACCAACTGAGCCACATAGACACCCCTAACCATCTTTCTTTCATTCTTAATTTCATAAAACTTTTCATTGGTTCTTCAGAGATTTTATGGTCCTTTTAAGCTCACACTTAAGGAGTTACCAGGGATCCTGTAACATTATCTTTTCATGTAATATACTTTAAAATGCTGATTAAAGTGTTGTGCCCAGGATCTAGGACTATTTTTTTTTGTAAAATATACTTTAATTTTTAAAGAAATTTCAGGTTCAGAGAAAAACTGAGTGGAAATTACAGAGAGTTTCCATATGCTCCTCCACACACACGGGCACCACCTTCCCCACCACTAGTATCATATTGACATCGAAACATATTCTAGGCATTAAGGGGGCACTTGTGTTGAGTACTGGGTGTTGTATGTAAGTGATGAATCACTAAATTCTATTGCTAAAACCAATATGACATTATATGTTAATTAACCAGAATTTAAATAAAATTAAAAAAAAACTATTCACTATTCTAAGGGTTTCAAAAAATACATACATACACATATACATAGACACACATGCAAACACACACACACACACACACACACACACACCATTTTAGATCACAAAGAATAGTTTCACTGCCCTACAAAATCCTCTGTGCTCTGCCCATTCACCCTTCCTTTCCCTCAAGCCCCTAGTGATCACTAATCTTTTCACTATCTCCATAGTTTTGCTTTTTCCAGAATGTCATATAGTTGGAATCATACAATATGAGCACTGGCTTCTTTCACTTAGTAATATGCATTTAAGGTTTCTCTATGTCTTTTCATGGCTTGATAGTTCATCTTTTTAGTGCTGAGTAATATTTCTTTGTCTGGATGTACCACAGTTCACTTATCCTTTCACCTACTGAAGGACATCTTAATTGTTTTCAAGTTTGGTGATTATGAATAAAGCTGCTATAAACATCTGTGTGTAATTTTGTGTGAACATAAGTTTTCAACTCATTTAGGGAAATATCAAGGAGTGCAATTGCTACATGGTAAAGAATATGTTTAGTTTTGTTAAGAAACTGCCAACCCTTCTTCCAAAGTGGCTGTACCATTTTATATTTCTACCAGCAAGAAATGAGAGTTTCTGTTGCTCCACATTCTGGCCAGCATGTGGTGTTATTAGTGCTTTGAATTTAGGCCATTCTAATAATGTGCATAGTAGTATCACATTATTTTAATTTGCAATTCCCTAAAAACATATGATGTGGAACATTTTTTCATAACCTTATTTGCTATCTGTACATCTTCTTTGGTGAGGTGTCTGTTCAGGTCTTTTGCTTATTTTTTAATTGGTTGTCCATTTCCTTATTGTTGAGTTTTAGAAGCTCTTTGTATATTTTGGGTAATAGTTCTTTTGTCATATAGGGCCTGTGCAAGTATTTTCTCCCTGTCTCTGGCATGTGTTCTCATTCTCTTGATGCTTTCACTTTTCATACTTACTTTCTCACCTCTCCATTCCACTCCAAATTTGTTTCCTAATTAATTAGAAATCTTTTTAAAAAAATTTCCAGATATGTTTGCTTATTTCAGGCTTAGAGAACAATTGAAAAGCTAAAACCACCTTCCTCTGTGGCCCTGGTATAGGAGAGAGAGGAGAGACTGGAAGCAGCGGCTAGCCTGTAGCATTTATGAGATGAATGAGTAAGCCAACTCTTGGGGGCTGCAGAAGGGAAGAAAGAGGAGCCAGTGAGAGGTCAAGATATGAACCCAAACTTGGGCCTTCAGTTATGATAATGTATCACACTGCATAAATCATTTCACTTGCAGGACTGTGTGTGTGTGTGTGAGTGTGTGTGTGTGTGCACGCACACATAAGTGTTTGTGTTGTGTGTCTGTGTGTGTGAGCACATGTCATATTCAGAAAGGATTTCAAAGTTGCATGTTTGGCACTGTCTACAAATAGGGTCATTCATGTAGAAAGAGATGTACTGACAAACTGTATATTTAAAATACACATTAATTTTATAAGCCTTTTATTAACTATACTGGGAACTTTAGGAACTAGAAATACCCAAGGTCTCCATCCTCCTGAGAAGTCCTAGTTAGACCATATTCTCTCTAACCAGAGTGACTATTAGTACACCGCATACAACTTGTCTAGTTCTTTGGTTGAATTCCTACTCTTGGTTCCTAGTTATCATTGACCAACTGACGATCAGTTGCATTAACAATATATACAAATATGTTAAATACAAAATCTTTCTCCCCGGCAGAAATACAATGGCTACTGAGCAGGTCAAAGAAACTGCTATTGAAGACTGAAAAGCAAAAAAGCAAGCAAAAATCCTCCAAGGAATTTATAACATGTTCTGAGATTATTTTCCTTTTAAGTTCATCTTAGAAGTTGTTTTAGTTTATTGACAAATCAAAAAGTCTCTTCCTAATGAAACAGCACATGAAGATATGAAATATAAAGATAAAATTCAGAAGCAGGCATTTTTAAAATATGTATACAGTTATGAATGGTTTCATGTTTTTCTTAACTGTTAAATCTAACTCCTCCTGAAAAACAGGAGATGTTATCTACAAGAGTAAGGATAAGCCTAATTTAGCCTACTTTCAAATTACT
Source organism: Prionailurus viverrinus (assembly GCF_022837055.1). Taxonomy (NCBI): domain Eukaryota; kingdom Metazoa; phylum Chordata; class Mammalia; order Carnivora; family Felidae; genus Prionailurus; species Prionailurus viverrinus. The sequence goes on along the minus strand of NC_062571.1, from coordinate 20,913,187 downwards.
GTAATTCCCAAGGATTGAAGCATTATGAAACTGATTATTATCAGTACTAATTATAATCAGTTGTACGTGGCAATGGTCACCGAAGGAATACTATATCTAAGGAAACCCTGGAATAAGGAAAGGTATTAAGAAAGGTACACTCTCACCGAGGTGGATTTGGGCTCTGAAAATAGACCTGAGTTCAAGTTTGGGGTCTGCTACCTACTAAACATAAAACCTTGGGCAAGTTATTCTATTTCATGTGCTTTAGTTTGTTTACCTATAAACTGAAAATATCACCATCTAAGTCATAGATTGCCCTGATCATTAAATAAGATTATATATATATAGAATATTCAGCACAGTATGTGGCCCCAGCCAGTCTCAACAAACAGTAGTATTCAATATTATTGGTGATATGTCAATTATGTAACCAAACACTACCTAAAACAGCCACAACAGAGGCGCCTGGGTGGCTCAGTCAGTTAAGCATCTGACTTCGGCTCAGGTCATGATCTCGCCGTCAATGCATTCGAGCCCGACTTCTGGCTCTGTGCTGACACTGTGGAGCCTGCAGCCTGAAGCCTGCTTTAGATTCTGTGTCTCCCTCTCTCTCTGCCCCTACCCTACTTGCGCTCTGTCTCTCAAAAATAAGTAAATGTTAAAAAAAATTTTTTTTTTATAAATAAAGCAGCCACAACAAAAACAACTCTGGCTGGAAGACAACCAGGAGGATGCATCTTGTTAAGTTTCATTTACAAGCTTACTAGGAAAGGCAGAGAGTTTCATTCAGGTGCCCCATGAATGACAAAGATGAGGTCATTTCATCGTTTCCCTGAAGTTTCCTTTTACTACTCAGAACCACTGAAAGGAGCTTTAGACACACTGGTGTCAGCCAAAAATTATGCCACATTCATTCACTTAAAAGATCTATAGGAAAGACATTATTAGCATTTTTCATAATAGTAAATGCCACTCCTGTGTAAAGTCATGATTTTAAACCTTTCTACTACACAGCACAGCTTAGTGGCTTACAACTCCATCTCTACCAGTGGTTTCACTTTAACCATGACTGAGCTGAACGGAGGTATCAGAAAATCTGCAAATACTTACTGAGTGCCAACTATGTACTGGTTACAGTGCTAAGGATACTCTTTACCCTTTGGGGAACTGATCACTTAGAACAGCATTCTCCAACCTGTCTTTGTCACTCATTTTACACCATGAGCTAGTAATATTTATATGTTTATATATACATGTAAATAGTGACATATATGACATAAAACAATACTCTTACACTCTGTTTTCTTTTCTAATCTAGTTGTATTTTTATATGCTGGTTGTGATGACTAAAATAATTTTTGAGATAATAACTCACCACTGGAAACACTGTAGCATGGCACACCATGCCATGCCTCTTCTCTGTTCTCTGCCCCATTTGAGCAGTACAGTGTTAAAAGCCTCAACTAGTTCAATGTGAATGCTCAACAAAAGTGTACATACATTCAACATTTTCCTCTGGAAAAAAATAAAATGAACAGTCTTCAATTTTTCTCAACCTAAGATTTCCTGTTACATATCACTTGTTCTGATGGAATGCAACCAAAAATAATAAAACCTAATTTTGATGATCCTCTTGTTTATTCCAGGAGGAAGAGAACAGCCAAACTTGGTGCCAAATTGCCTCGAAACCAGGACACATCAAGCAATTCAGCCACACCTCTCATTCCTGATCATTCTGGGGCATCCTGAATAGTCATAAAAGAAACAGTTTCTATCACTTCAACTCTGTAAGATGACAACTTCCCAGAACAAAAGACAATAAAGCTTCACTAATGCTGGCCACATTTATTTGGAATTTGGCATAAAAACTTTAAACAATTTTCACCCACATTTACAACTTTGCCAGTCTAGGAAGAAAGAGACTGATGAGCAAACTACGGACAAAAAGAAGACCATAAGAAAAATGTTTACCTTAATTAAGAGAGAACAAACTCATCTAGCATTGCATGCCACACAATCATAACAGTGTGATAAATTCTCATTATAAATCACTTTTATCTATTAAGGCAGGTCTGGAAGGACTTCTAGTTGGCAAAACAGTCAAACTTGTTCAAAATGCTATCTACACTTTAATGAAGCTGCATTTACTTTAAAATAGGCTGTGATTCAGAATAGCATATTAAAAATTTTAATGTGTGCCTGAAGTTATTCTGTTAGTAAGGTTTTACAGTATTAAACACCTTAATCCTTGAGTGCTGTCCTCAGAGACATAAACCACTGATTTTTCTATTCAAAGCAGAATATTCTAGTACTCTGAACCTAAGAGTTGGAAAGATTTTTATTTTCTTCCACTCAAAATAAATGTATGCTATATAGAAGAAATACTATATATTGCTTTATTTTTCTTCTTCATGACACCCCCATTAGGACAACCCTAGAATTGCCTACTTCAATGTTAATTATATTGAATCTTAAATTCTTAGTTCTTTCTAGCTGTAATGAGAATCAATCTTCCAATAATTTCAAATGCTTATAAATTTTTTTAAAGTTCCATAGTCCTTACTTAGTTTTGTATGACAAAACATGCCCTTTCCCAAAATGCCATGCTTACTAAGTGGAAATATTTCTAATACATTTTTTTCACTGTATTCTATATGGTTAAAGAGAATGGAGGAGTAAAAGGGAATGAGAGAAGGACGAATGAGGGGTAGAGAGAGGGACAAATTTTACTCAAAATTATTCTTCACACAGGCACTGAACAATGGTTCATCACTCTAAACTTATTCATGCTAACTACAAAGATGACAGAAACATAAAATTAATGAATCCATAAAAGTGCAGTTTTTGGAAACCAAGATGGACATTATCAAGAAAAAAAGGACTGACTGTTGAAGGACTTATGCCTGTTTTTCAACAGCAATCATCACCCACTACCTTTCAACATGGTCTTCTCAGTAACTAAGTCATAGTATTTCCAAGTCAGATGGTGAGATTTTGGCTTACAAAGTCAGCTTAACCATAAAAGCCACCAAAGGAACTTGTTAAGTATATGTTTCCTAATCTCACCATAGACGTACTGAACCAGAATCTCCAGAGAAGAATCTGAATTTCTGAAGTGATGGCAAATTCAGGTAGTTGGCTTTTTGCCTTTCTGCCAGGCAGCTCCCTACCAGCAATTCAACCAAAGTAGCCATACAGCTACTCATCTGGCCACTCTACTAAAGGATTGATGGCTTAAAACATAAAGCATAGGACTAAATTCCAATGGGGTAAAGAAAGGGGCAGACTAGTAGCAGTAGCCATGAAAAATGTATCTCTAGGCTTTTATATGTGCAACCAATAAGATCAAAAGTCTAGAGAGTGAAATACAACACAATCCATGGCTATATTCTCTCTAGCATCATCTGGGGACTGTCTGTATATTCTAAGTCATCACACCACCATGGGATTTAGAATTTAATAACCATCTAAAACATGGCATGAATCCCTAGATACATTTATATTCTTGGATATCTTGAGTAGTAATACTTTAGAATAAAGAAGGTTTAAAATAAAGACTAACAACTGTTTTCTGTACAACATTCAGAGGCAGATACCCACATCAAATGGGAGAATTGCTTTCAAAAGTGCCTCCTGCCATTTTCATTTTATTTTTACTTATTAAAAATCATAATTAAACAAATTTCATCTCTGAATTTAAAAAACTTTAACTTAATATAGGAATACACATATCAGGGATGTTAGCCAAAACTGATTCAGCAGCTGTGTGTTTAAGTAACAAGAGCAACTCAAATTCTGAATAGCAAATTCCTCTGAGGAAAACTTTTGATTTTTTCTCTCTTCCTTGAGCTCAATCTCTCTCTTTTGGCACATTCTACTCATCATACAGTACTGTGTACATTCATAGCACTTCATAAATAATAGAAAAATAAAATGATGTCTGTAGACATAGGCCTGGAGGGATCAATTCTTAGGCACAATTCCAATGGTTAACTTTAACCACGGGGAAATTATGCTAAACGCCCTCAAAACGTACTGCCGAAATATTTTTATTTTCAAAGAAAAATTTATAATCAAAATGTGGAATATAGTTGGCTATTCTGAATGGGTTAAGTGTGTCAATGACTGGAAACTAAGCTAAAACATTAACCTCATCTATTTTTCTCCATATTATCTAAAATCTCTAAAATTGTAACCACATTTTGAATAAAAAAATCAATTCCAAGTTTCTCATGATAATTGGGGGAAAACACAGCATGGGTAATGCAAGAGAATAAGCCATCTAAAATTATCTTAAATCATTTTAATATTCATGTTTCCTTGGGGATTTTTAGAGATTGATCAAATTACATTTTGATTAGGATAAGTAATGAAGTTCATCACATTTTTTAAGTAAAAATATCTGACAATAGGGAAAAAGAATCCAATTTATGCTCAAGTTACAATTTATTCAAGTAGTAGGCTAGGAATTTTTTAATTGCCACAAACAACCAAACAGGTAGGTAATCCACTAATGAGTAATTTCTTCTTCAGCATGATGAGTATAAAACATCTCAACACACTGAAGATTGAGCATATATCCTACAGCACTTGGCAAATGCAAGGTGTATACTAGCTATGTAATTATACTTGGAAATTCACCATGCTTTCTTATGACTGGTGAGAACCCAGGCTTCCCAGCTCTTGCCACCACAATCAGTCCACTGAAGTCCCACTAACAGTACTCACAACAACAACCGTAGAATAATTTACATTCCATGTGATGAGTAACTAATAAAATGAGATTAAAGGAAGGCATTCTAAACTAAAATAAGAAAAGAAATTGAGAAATCCCACAATGTTTATTATTATTTAGCAATAAAAGTCATAGGGAGAAGGGGAAGCAAATGTGAAACCAAACAGCAACAACAAAAAAACTAGACCACAACAGATAATGTTCAGCTTGCATAATCATTGTTTTTGAATTGTTTGATGGTATCTCTCATTATCTCCTAATGACTGTATACACAACAAAGTTTGTTGAGACTAAGGTTATACTTTGGAAAACAATTCATAAAAACATATACTGGCAGGTCACTTGAAACTACTATGTAACCTTGGAAGAAAACTCAAGGTGCCTACACTTCCATTCCTGACCATCCATGCATTGGATAGTGTGTTCTAGAATAAAGCAGAAGAAAGGCCACCCAAGGGAAATTCTCAGCCTAAAAGAGAAATGTAGCACATTCATCACTGTTTGACAGATGAAGAAGCGTGCAAGAAAGGAAATCTAAGGTTTGTACCACATTGGAAAGAAAAAAAAATTAGCTATTAAATCTGTGTGGTACAAAAAAAGATGCCTACTGTATAAACACTGGAAGTTTATGTATTGAAAACACTTTATTACACGTGGAGAGTTACCATTACTATGGCCACTGAATGAAAGGGCATCACTGAAATCATAATTTGCTATGGTATCTCCTATAAAAACATTTCCATTATAATAAAATACTTAATTTTTTTGGTTGTTGGATAAAAGGCATAATTTTCAATTATGATAAGCCTTCCAAAATGTTGCTATTACACAAATATTTTGGGACATATGTGGTAAGAATAAAGGTTGATTTTCTCCCGGCAAACTTCCAGGGTTTTTTTTCCCAGTAATTCCAGTCTCCATTATCAAAGCCACCAATTGCACCATCTCTCATGATTTACCTTTCTTGGATTTGGCTCCAATCTTCAGTTTTGATGGCCAAGCAATCTGCGTATTTGTTTCCTCCATGATCTGTAACAAAAATTAAGAGAGAAAAATATTGATTCAATTAAGAGCTTGTATTTACAGTTAAGATTCTTCTAAAAAAATTATTTTCAAGTCTTTAGTCTCATGCTGATAAAGTGATCTCATCTTAAAATAATGCAAAAGAAAAACTTGGTGAAAAGAGATACTCATTTTTATAAGCCTTTAATCTATTAAAAATATTCAAGTATATTTTGTTACTCCCAGTGTTCCTCTCCGTGATGCTCCAGAATTTTAGCATAGAGACAACAAAACCAAAAGTACATGAACAAGTAATTGACCCCACTTGACGCCAGAACTCTCAGAGATGCTTGCGCTGAATAAAATTCCCCAAGACCATCGCCAACAGATTGCAACACACCAAACATAATCCTTGTAATACAAAACTACGTGGGCTAGGCCATACTAAATGAAGATTTTTTTTTTCTGGGAAAAAAAATAACAACTTGCTCTGGTCACATTTGTATTTCATTAAAACTGATGAAAAACCTCTAAATACGACATCATGTCCTAAGGCTGCATTCCCATCATCCTTCGCCTAGTGCAAAATGACATCTCTGCCCCAGTTCTTTTCCGCTTCCATGTAGCTAACACAGGCCAGGGGGCCTTGGACCCAAATGTGCCAAGGTGCAAGAACAAGTGAGGGAAACAACAACCACAGAGCTAAGGCAGTAGATGGCAATTAAAAAAGAATAACCAAAAAATGTTCATCCTTGTTCCTCTCTTATCACATGAATAAGACTAGATTAAGGTTTACTTTTGTACCATGAATACAAAATTCACCAAAGAAATCAATAGAGCAAACAACTAAACAAGTTAATAGGCAAATAACAGCAACTAGCATACATTAACCACTTCAAATAGTAGAGTAATATATACTTTTTAATATGGACTTAGTGTTAGTTAACTAAACAAACTAAAGGTGAAGACAACTAAACACAGTGAGATTAATAAAAAATACCTTTATCCCTTCAGCACAGTCTATGTCTTATGTAGACATAAGGCTACATGCTTAACATGTTAACGTGCACTGTACTTCACTTAATCCCCCTTTTCACAGCATAAAAGAACTTTCAGCAGATGTTTCAAACAGGCAGCTCACAGATGCACTTTGTCTACCCATCATAAGGTTTTTAAAATATGAGCCAACATTTTTAACTCTGGGAATTTCACATAGAAATTAAGATTTCTGGTTCTCTGGAAAACTTGACAGATTAGCACCTGGAGCTCACATTCCCACATGGCAACACCTGGCTGGCACTGAGGACCAGATGCCCTCTTCCATCAGGTCCAGGAAGGTTCTGGGCTGTACCCCACAGCCCCCACTGGGTCTCTCACACTGAGGTCAAGAGCCACTTGCCATTATCATCACATTTGTGTTACTCACTTGCCATTCATCATGGTGTTTATACTGCTATTTTTCTCAGAGAAATATTTCTCTATACCTGTGTATCTCTATTAAAGACTGAAAAACAAAAATGAGGTCACACAGTCCTCACGAAGTCAATGTACTGGCCTGGCCCTGAAACTAGGTGAACTTGTTACCTCGACCCTCTAAGACCTGGACCTGCTTCTTCTCCTCCCATCTCATGTTGTCCTTGTTAATGTGCTCTAATCCATATTTCAAAATTAAGTAAATAAATATTATCCTCTTCAGTTTCTTCTGCTTCCCAGGAACATGTCAGCAGGCTTTCCCCATAGGGCTTCTGTGCCCACACTTCTGTGAGTGTGGGCAGGGTCCACTCCTGCATGACCCCAACTGGAATTCTTCCCATCTCTCTGTGCTGACTTCTCTCCTATCCCTTACTGTATTCTGAAATTCTCCTATTTTCTGTATTTACTTGTTTATAATCTGTCTCTGCAAAATAAAAGCTCTCTATCCTACACACAGCAAGCACAGGATATATTTGGGTAAATGAATCTTCATAGCATGCTTACAAAGCAGACTTCTTTATTCCTCACACAGGTAGGAAGCAGTAGAGTGGAGATAAAAATGCCAGGCTATTTGTAAAGACCATATTTTAATGACCAAACCATACGGAACATAGGGTCTCTTTTTAAAACATGTATATATGCTTTAATATTTGTGCATAACAAGTGGCTTTAACATCCTACAAATATTTATCAAGAGCCTACCTAGGTTCCACAAGTGCCAGGACCCACAGCCATGAATAAGATACAACTCCTGGCATCCACAAGCTTACAGTCCAGTCAAGGACACAGATAAAAAAGCCAACCGCTTAACAGTAAACCAGCTGCTAGCACAGGATCTGCTCACAAGGGCAGCTCACAGCCACTATCTTGAAAGGGCCAGTTAAGGGAGGTGGTTAATAAAGGTTCCCTAAAATATAATCTATAAAATCACTTAAGTCCTGAAGCCAAGTAAAAGTAAATGTCTGGGTAACTTCAACAGTCACTGAATAAGGGGAGGAAGCTCCAATTAGGAGGGACTTCTCCTATAGTCCAGCTATATAGTTCCAGCTACTACACGTACATATATCTTCAAAGTGACTAAAAATTGATTCAGAATTTTCCTCTAAGTTGCTTTATGCCAAAGACAGAAAATGGAAAAATGAGACCATACTATATATAATGCTGTTGGTGGGGAAGCATTATAATTTGCATACTTTTCTTTTTCGGAATTAAATAATTTGGCCATTTAATCCAGTAAATTATGTTGGGTGCCACAATTATAATATTATTATAGAGAAGTCTCCTTGTCAACATATGGTGGCAAGACATAACTTTCTAAAATCTTAATCATCTGCAGAAGTTCCTAGAAATCACCCTGCATAAGTATTATCTTTTTATTAAATACCAATAGACGCTCCATGATAGAAAATAATATGCCAGAGATAATACCCTAGTAGTAAATAACAGCCATCAAGTCAAAATGCTACTTTACACACACTCCCTCTAAGCTTCCCACCAGTCTGGAGTCTCCACAACCTACCCGCCTCAACACTCTCTGTGAGGGGAAAAGAGACTATCCCAAGCTTAGTATCCCTAACTCTAAAACCGGAGTTTCATCTTCCACACCACATGCTCTCCAAAGTTCTATGACTGGCGGTCAATGTCAAACCTTACAGAGAAAACAAATTGCTAGTTGTTGGAATCTAGCACCTGTAGCTGACCTTCTCTCTATGTTTAGGGGGAAAAAAACAAACAAACAAAAAAACCGACTCCAATGAATATCATGTGTAGCCAGCCAATGACACCCACACAGGTCATTCACCAGGCTGCAGTCCCCATACAGAGCTCCAAATGGATGCCTTCTCAGACATCCCTTTATTTGTTCATCACTGTGTGTAATCTGGTCATTAAGAGAAGGAGTCAAATACCAGCTCTGCCACTTTCTAGCTATCATTTTGGGCAAATTACTTTTATCAGCTTTTTATCCTCTGTATAATTATAATTATAGTACCTACTCATAGAATTGTTGTGAGGTTTTGATAAGAAAACATGTGGAAAACCTCAAACACAGAACATGGCCCACAGTGGTTGTTAGATAATATTAACCCCTGTGTTAATTACACATACATTACTTTTGGTCAGGCACCTCCTGGAAACTAGGGATATGACAGCAAACAAGATGGTGCTTCCCTCCAGAATCTCATGGTCTAACAAGGGAGAGGACAGGTTAACCCAACATTATGTACTGTGTCAAGTTTCAGAATGAGACAGGGCAATATGAGAGTATATAGAGGGAGTCCTAGCCCAGTCATGGGCAGTCAAGGAAAGTTACCCCAAAGAAATGCCTATTGAATTCAGCAAAGTTGCAGGATACAAAATCAATTGCATTCTTATACACTAACAATGAAGCAACAGAAAGACAAATAAAGAAACTGATCCCATTCACAATTGCACCAAGAAGCATAAAATACCTAGGAATAAATCTAACCAAAGATATAAAGGATCTGTATGCTGAAAACTATAGAAAGCTTATGAAGGAAATTGAAGAAGATTTAAAGAAATGGAAAGACATTCCCTGCTCATGGATTGGAAAAATAAATATTGTCAAAATTTCAATAGTACCCAAAGCTATCTACACATTCAATGCAATCCCAATCAAAATTGCACCAGCATTCTTCTCGAAACTAGAACAAGCAATCCTAAAATTCATATGGAACCACAAAAGACCCCGAATAGCCAAAGGAATTTTGAAGAAGAAGACCAAAGCAGGAGGCATCACAATCCCAGACTTTAGCCTCTACTACAAAGCTGTCATCATCAAGACAGCATGGTATTGGCACCAAAACAGACACATAGACCAATGGAATAGAATAGAAACCCCAGAACTAGACCCACAAACGTATGGCCAACTCATCTTTGACAAAGCAGGAAAGAACATCCAATGGAAAAAAGACAGCCTCTTTAACAAATGGTGCTGGGAGAACTGGACAGCAACATGCAGAAGGTTGAAACTAGACCACTTTCTCACACCATTCACAAAAATAAACTCAAAATGGATAAAGGACCTAAATGTGAGACAGGAAACCATCAAAACCTTAGAGGAGAAAGCAGGAAAAGACCTCTCTGACCTCAGCCGTAGCAATCTCTTACTCGACACATCCCCAAAGGCAAGGGAATTAAAAGCAAAAGTGAATTACTGGGACCTTATGAAGATAAAAAGCTTCTGCACAGCAAAGGAAACAACCAACAAAACTAAAAGGCAACCAACGGAATGGGAAAAGATATTCGCAAATGACATATCGGACAAAGGGCTAGTATCCAAAATCTATAAAGAGCTCACCAAACTCCACACCCAAAAAACAAATAACCCAGTGAAGAAATGGGCAGAAAACATGAATAGACACTTCTCTAAAGAAGACATCCGGATGGCCAACAGGCACATGAAAAGATGTTCAACGTCGCTCCTTATCAGGGAAATACAAATCAAAACCACACTCAGGTATCACCTCACGCCAGTCAGAGTGGCCAAAATGAACAAATCAGGAGACTATAGATGCTGGAGAGGATGTGGAGAAACGGGAACCCTCTTGCACTGTTGGTGGGAATGCAAATTGGTGCAGCCGCTCTGGAAAGCAGTGTGGAGGTTCCTCAGAAAATTAAAAATAGACCTACCCTATGACCCAGCAATAGCACTGCTAGGAATTTATCCAAGGGATACAGGAGCACTGATACATAGGGCCACTTGTACCCCAATGTTCATAGCAGCACTCTCAACAATAGCCAAATTATGGAAAGAGCCTAAATGTCCATCAACTGATGAATGGATAAAGAAATTGTGGTTTATATACACAATGGAATATTACGTGGCAATGAGAAAAAATGAAATATGGCCTTTTGTAGCAACGTGGATGGAACTGGAGAGTGTGATGCTAAGTGAAATAAGCCATACAGAGAAAGACAGATACCATATGGTTTCACTCTTATGTGGATCCTGAGAAACTTAACAGGAACCCATGGGGGAGGGGAAGGAAAAAAAAAAAAAAGAGGTTAGAATGGGAGAGAGCCAAAGCATAAGAGACTGTTAAAAACTGAGAACAAACTGAGGGTTGATGGGGGGTGGGAGGGAGGAGAGGGTGGGTGATGGGTATTGAGGAGGGCACCTTTTGGGATGAGCACTGGGTGTTGTATGGAAACCAATTTGTCAATAAATTTCAGAAAAAAAAAAAAAAAAAGAAATGCCTATTAATGCTGTCACCTGAAGGAAGAGAAACAGCTAGCTGGATAAAAGGTAGGAGAAAGCATCCCACATAGAAGAGTGCATGTAGAAAGGTCAAGGGGTGCCTGGGTGCCTCAGTCGGTTAAGCGTCCGACTTTGCCTCAGGTCATGATTTCACATCTCGTGGGTTTGAGCCCCGCATCAGGCTCTGTGCTGACAGCTCAGAGCCTGGAGCCTGCTTCAGATTCTGTGTCTCCCTCTCTCTTTGCCTCTCCCCTGCTCTCACTCTGTCTCTCTCTCAAAAATAAATAAACATAAAAAAAAAAGAAAGGTCTAGAAGGAAGGAGGGTAGGTACTCCAGAGGATTTGAGGGTGATTCAGTGTGGCTGAGGTGCTTCAAGGCTCACTTCATAAATCCAGGACAGCAAATGTGTCTCACGTCTTCTCCTCCCTCCTATGGATGTGCACATGGACATGCCCACAAAGACTTGAAGACATGACATGAATCAAAGACATACAGGACCTGTGCTTGGCTACTGCTCACTACTCTAAGAACCAGGAAAGTAACTGCAAATAGGAAGAGGCAATACTTACTTCACTTTTAGGAAGTCAAAATTCCCCTTAGGAAGTTATCAATGAAGCTTTTTAAACTATCACCTCCAATGACTCCAAGTCAGTTCCTACAGCACAGTCACTGCATACTAACAGTTGGTTTTAACCTCAGCCAGTTATGGAATAGTAGAGTGTGAGAGGGCCTCTAATCAGGGGGAGGAGGAAGACCAGTTCTCTGGTGGGAGTGTTGGGGGAGGATGGTCCAGGAAGGCCAGGACTGAAGCTGGATTACCAGAGCAGGGGCTGAAGCATGAGCCCCGGTAGAAGAGGACATAGACTGCAGGGTGCAGAGGCAGAAATCAGGGCACTAAGCAAGTGAAAGGCTCTGTGTACAGCAAGCTACTTTTTAAAAAGATTTCCTAATGGACATCAAGACAAATAGGAAGGTAAATCAAGGTAAATAAGGGAGCTGGAAAAGGTGAGGTCCAGAAGCTGAGGCCTGAAATCAAAGAAGCAACAAAACCTCTGGGAAGAAAATGACTCTCTTATGTCTCAAAAAAGGGAAAAAAAAGAAATTCTAAAGTGACTTCCAGCTAGCTTTTTTAAAACAATCTTATTATGGCCTTGTTTCTACCTTCACAAAATCAAAGCCCAAAGAACACACTACTAATTTTGAATCATTTTCTATACACATTAAATCACACTTTAAATATTTTAAAGACTTATATTAACTCATTATTCTGGATGATGTACATTAATAAAGCAGCTAAAGGAGATCAGTGGAAAAACTGGGATTTCTCCTAGAGGAAAAAAGCGGCGGGGGGGGGGGGAGCAGCTAGAAAGCTTACAGATGAGTTACATATATTTTTTAAGATGTCCCTGGGCTTCCAGACAACCCTGACGTAAGTGCTTACTTTCCATTTCAAAGAGGCCATGTCTGCCTTGATTAAGAGCTCTGGTGTAGATACAAGTGATATAAATGTCACTGAGTAGACTGGGTTGTTGACCAGTGATGTTTAAAGTGTTAAAGTAATGTTTTTTAAAAATCACAGAAATGGGACCACTAAAGCAGTTAATCTTAAGGATCTCATAATGGATGAAAACACTGACACCTTTTCAAAAAAACATTATATACTTTCCACAATCCAATTAATTTCTACAAGGAAATCACCTTACAGAAACCCATGTTATGCCCTAATTCTTAAACAAGTCAGGATATTGCCCAAAATGTTCAATTTGCATTCAAGGAATAATTCAATTAAGTGGCTAACAGTGACCAACCCCTCTCCAAAAAAAATAAGATGTGTGAAATTTGAACTGAAAGTTGGGAAACACACTTAAAATGGCTAATGCTTCCTTGTAGAGCAAGGACGCCATGCATTATCATGGCAGTTAAGCAAATGCTTTGGTGTGCAAACCACAAAATCTCCAAGAAGAAAATGATTATCTTCTGTCTCAGGGAGAAAAATCCTGGAGTTCCAGCTAGTTTTCTTGGTTTTGTTTTTAATATCATTGCCCTGGTTTCTACCTTCAAAAAAAATCAAAGCTCAAATGTTTACTGAATCATTTTCAGTAAACACTAAATGACACCTTAAATATTTATTCTAACTCATAATTCTGGGTGCTATATGTTTAAGCCATTTCAAATATGTTAATTTCAACTTCAGGACACCTCCATTGTCAAGAGAGTATCTTCTCAATTCTGTCAATTTCAGCTAGGTTTCTTTATTTCATTATAAGCAGCAATTCTATATGTCATGAGGAGAGATGAGATTTTAGAGGAGCTTATCTAAAGATGAAATATTTTGAAAAATAACTATTTTAAGTTTATGTTGTCAAACTTGCTATACTCATTACTAACAGAGGATTAATAATGGAAATGTAATTTAATTCTTATGCTAATTTCAGATCTGAGGAACAGAAATATTTACAGTAACAAAAGTATTTAACCCAAGAATATCAATTTTGAAACATATAAAGCAATTAAGATTGTTGACATCAGAAAGAATATATACTTTTTAGTTCATCTTTAATAGTTACCCTTTCATGGGGCACCTGCTCAGTCAGTTTCAGTCAATTAAGCATCTGTTCCTTGATTTCAACTCAGGTCATGACCTCACAGTTCACGAGGTTGAGCCCTGCATTAGGCTCCACGCTGACGGCACGGAGCCTGCTTGGGATTCTCTGTTTCCCTCTCTCTCTGCCCCTCCTCTGCTCATGTGTGCATTCTCTCTCTCTCTCAAATAAACTTAAATATTTTTTTAAAAATAAAAACCAAATAAAAGTTACTTTTTCATGATGAAAAATGTGATGAAGATAGTATCCTGTGGATATGTAACAGCTCTGTTAACATCTTTTTAATTCATATTTGTATTTTGTAAATAGGGCATAACGTACCCTGATCAAAAAGTAATAGTACTGCTTTTTTTATATTAAAAAGGTACCTAATAAACAAGGAATCATATATTCCTGTTTTGGTTTTAGTTTCTATGGGGAGTATGAGAAGGAAAGTTGGCAAGGGAGCATAATGTTTACATGGCCTGGAATTTTAAATTTTTTTAATTGGAAGAAAGTTCTATCAGCTATTGAAAAAAATTTCATCACAGATTTATTTACAAGGGATAATTTAAGTAATTTCACTTAGCCAAAATATTTTGCCAAAATTAGAATAAAATAAATAAGTTAAAATCCAATCAAAATCTACATGGAGTTTCATCCATGATAAAAAAAATAATTATTTATATTCTTCAATGCTCAAGTCATAATAAATGTTTTTTTCCATCTCCAACAAATTCCATATTAATACACCATGTGGAAAGAGAACATATCTACCAATATTCACTATACTACAGATTCTGCAAGTTTGCAGCAATTACAGGATAATATCTTACAGATGATGGAAACCTTTGCCAAACCAACAATTCTACTAACATGCTTATTTCACCAAATTCTTCAACCCAGACATAAAGTTAAAAATCCACAGGTAAGTAAACACAGCATCTCAGATCAACCAACGACAAGTCTATTTACGCTGACTTTACTCGAAATATTTATTCTTGGACCAGGAAAAGAACACTGAACACTCTAACTTGACATTTATACTCTATTGAAAATTCATCATTCAAAATGGCTACCAGCTGGGAGCCATCTGCAGCCTGCTTCCCCAAAAAACTAGCTCATCTGTGATTCTAGTTTCCTTTTATCAATAGAGAAATAGGTCTATCCTCATGGAGAAGGCTGTTTCAAGTTACTTCAGGTACTAATGGGTTGTGAGTCAATTTGCTGCATTTCACAATGAAAGGAGCTACGTGAGAAAAGAGCCAACTAGAAAGCCCTGAAAAGTGGAGATGGGAAAGTAGTGAACTTCTCACACGAGGGGGTGTCTAAAAGCTGGGGATGTTTATTTTGCTGAGACATTAGCAGGCTCTGTTGTATTTCATTTTAAATCCACGAAATGCATCTCACTGATTCAGTTATTTGTCATCTTCAGAACAATTCCTCACATTTGTCTAATATTCTTATACATTTCCCATGTATTCCTCACAATAATCTTAGAAATCAGATAAGTGTAACCTATTTTGCAGATAGGCATGTGGCAAAGTCCAGTGAGAATCTAAATCACATGACTCCCTGGCAAGGTAAATTTCTGCCCCACTTGGCTTACAAAGTAAGTGAAAAATACCACATATTTATGGAGGCGGGGGGGGGGGGACATCTGAAAGCCCAACCTCCCAGAATTCCACCATGAAGTGCTCACTAGCAGCAGAGTGCCTGCCCCTCAACACTCTGATTAACTAATGACAGAATAATCCAGAGATAGCCCCAGAATGGTTCAATCCAGGAAAGGATCACCACCTCCATGAACATATGCAGCATATCGGATGCATTTTGGCTGTCACAATGACACAACAGAGGGCCACACTGGCACTCACTGGCCAGGGCTACAGAAGCTGAACTTCCAACAAAGAGCAGGACAAACCCACTCAAGATGTCCATATACACATCCTGGCTTGGCACAGTTCCAAGAGGCATAAAGTTGCCATAGCTTAGGTAAATGGTGCCAATCCCCCAACAAGACAAGATTACATTCCAGTTAACAAAGTACATTAATTGTGAGTAGTTGCATCAAATACACATTCTGCTGCCCTCTCTTTCAGGATACAAATCACTACATCTTTATCACTGACCAGTCATGCCACTTCTTTCAAAGTCTGTGGGGGATTACTCACTGCACATCTGTAATCAGTTAATGCACAGATGGCAGACCAAGGAGTTGTACTGACTCCTTGTCTCCCAAGGTAAGAAACAATGACATTTTACAAAAAATGGACAATCAAAAGTGGAAACTGGCCAACCACGATGAAAGTACAGCAAACAAACAGTGATATTGGAAGTGAAATCTGAGTCAAATGTCAGGGGTACAGAATCTGGGATGCTGGGAATGAAGACACCATCGCTATTAGAGAGGCTGTGATACGCAGCCAGAGGAAACTCAGTGCATACAAGCCTAGTGACATAAATAATGAAAGTGGTTGTGACAAAGAGGAGCTGATGCTGGCAAAATACTACACATTAAAGAAACTCTGGGAGATATTTCACAACTTTCAAAGTACAAAGGATGACATGTTGGAGTCGGATCTAGACTTACAGTTACCAAGGCACAGAAAAGATGCTCCCTCAGTATCATACGCTATACAATAAAAAAAGCACTGTTTCAACTATTCTTTTTCCTTAATTATTTTAATGTGTGTTTATTTTTGAGAGAGAGAGAGAGAGAGAGAGAGCGAGAGAGAGAGAGAGAGACAGAGTGTGAGCAGCAGAGAGGCAGAAAGGGAAGAAGGCACAGAACCGGAAGCAGGCTCCAGACTCCCAGCTGTCAGCACAGAGTCTGACACAGGGCTCGAACTCATGAACTGTGAGGTCATGATCTGAGCCGAAGTTGGACGCTTAACCAACTAAGCCATCCAGGTGCCCCAAGTTCCAACTATTTTTGACAAGTTTTTTACCAAAAAAAAAAAAAAATGAAATACATTCATTCTCAATATTACTAACATTTAAATACAGTGCATTAAATAATTGGCTTTAATATCTTCATTTTCCTATACATTTATCACTAACAGAAACTTTTAATATTTTCACAAAAATGTTTAGAAGTTTGAACATGTTTAGAACATGTTTAAAAATGTTTATAACAATGAACATCATTCAAGTTTCCCAGTGATTACTGAAAGCACTCTGCAGTTTCAGCTTGCACAGTCATTTTTATGGTCCCACGTTGCTGTGCAAGTCGAGGACTACCTTTTATGCCCTATTGAGAATAACTGATAAGGGGCTTCACACTGTTCCAACCATAGGCAAGCTTAAATAATTCATTTCTAGAAGTTCATAGAACTCCCCCTTATCAACCAAAATCTAGCTCAAATATACCCTCCACTCTGAACACTCTCCCAACCCTCCTGGCCAGAAGTCATCTTTCTCTCTCCCCTCCCCACTCTAACTTTGTTGTGGCAACATTATAGTACTTATTTCTTTGCTTGTTTTTCCAATCCCACCAAGAAAGTGGCCTCCCAATGGCCAACAAACTGTATCTTGTTCACTTCTAAACATTTGAATCTAGCACTTAGGATCTAAGAAGCATTGTTAAAATACAGTGGAGATAAGAAAGGTCAAAAGGAGACGCAACAATTATCTAAGACTTTCCAATTACTTGGCACTTGGTAAATCAGACAGAGTAGAGCAGCTCCATCTACACAGTCTCCTTTAATTCATACAAAAAATGGTATCTGTTAGGAATCTGCTTATCAAAATAAATGAACTAAGTCAATATTCCTTAAATGAAAGTAAATTCTGTATCACTGACAGAATTCATTCTACCAGGGTATGTCTGCATACTAATGGATAAAGAAACTCTCCAACTAAAATGTCTGAGGTGGAGAAGTACAGTGAGTGGTAAGCTGGGCCAAGTATGGGTTGTGGACAGTGGGAAGCCTAAGTTCTGTCATTTCCACTCTAGCCTATGGCTGGCACAGGCTCAGGGGCCCGCATCTGCCCATTGTAAAAGATGAGCCAGATTTCTGTATTAAGTCTCCTGATTTTCTAAAAATTTTTTTTAATATTAATTTTTGAGAGACAGAGACAGAGCACGAGCGGTGAGGGGCAGAAAGAGAGAAGGAGACACAGAATCTAAAGCAGGCTCCAGGATCTGAGCTGTCAGCACAGAGCCTGAAGCAGGGCTTGAACCCATGAACTGCAAGATCATGACCTGAGCTGAAGTCACACACTCAACTGACTGAACCACCCAGGTGTCCTAAATCTCCTGATTTCTAAATGTGACCTATTTCAATTATTTAAAAAAACACTGTGGGCCAGAGAAAGCATGGACCCTACTACTTTCTGACCTGTGCTCCAAACCAACAAGAATTTTCATGGGGTATGAGTGGGTTATTTGTAATGATCTATGTTAATGAAGAACAGGTTTCTTGGTTCCCCAGGGACATAAGGATCTGTAATTCTTAATGCTATTTCATTCCCCAACTATCACTTTATTATAATTTCCCAGAAATTTTAAATATATCTTTATCATATCTATTATCACAAGTGTATAATAAAAAGGTTAAACCTGAACTATCTAACTTGTATATAACTTGAATATAGTGGTTTAATAGTACATATCTTGGGGAAAAAATGTAATAGTATTGATATCTCTAACAAAATCAAGTTACCAAACTTTGATTGTTAACTTTCTAGCCTCTAATTTTTCATAAGCCCATTATTCTAGTTACATGATTTCACATTATATGCTTTTTTAGGCAACACATTTTACCATCCACATCACCTTAATCTTCTTCAAGCAAACAATCCTACTTAGCTCAGTAAACCCCAGTAGGATTAATGCTGACTGGTAATGACAGATTAGCACAAAAGCAGATCTATAATGGCATCCCTAAGACATTAATAAGATAAAATTCTATGCAGGCTGTACTGGGTAAATAGGAAACGAAGTACTAGGTTTGAGAGAAGTTTGCTTTAAAAAAGGAATAATGAAGAGGTACATATTGGTTATGCTACTATTGTAACAACTCCAAATGTCAGTTGATGAACACAAAAGTTCCTCTCTCCTGTTAAATGGACTGCATAGGTCAGCAAAGGGCTTGGTTTTCCACAGTCATTCAGCGAGCCAAGCTTATGGAGGCCTTTTCATTTTATGGCTGCCCATCTAGAATCCATGGTCTCCTATCTCCCTTTGGAAGAAAAATAGGAAGAATCCTGTGCCGAACTTTTACTACCCTGGCCTCAAAGAAAAACACATTACCTCCCTCACATTCCATTGACCATAACTACACACATAGCTCTACCAATTCAAAAGGAGCTGGGTCATGCAGGGGGCAATTAGAGTATTTGCTGGGCATTACTGTCTCTGCCAGATGGTTCTTTATTTTTTAAGTTTATTTATTTATTTTGAGAGAGAGAGAGAGAGAGAGAGAGAGAGAGAGAGACACGGACAGACAGGCAAGGAGAGGCAGAGAAAGAAGGAGAGAGAGAATCTCAAGCAGGCTCCGCACCATCCGCACAGAGCCCAATGTGGGGCTCAAACTCACAAACTGCAAGACCATGACCTGAGCCAAAATTAAGGGCTGGAAGCTTAACTGACCGAGCTACCCAGTCGTCTCTGCCAGACGGTTCTTTTCTTTTAAAAGCTTCAACATCAGGGGCGCCTGGGTGGCGCAGTCGGTTAAGCGTCCGACTTCAGCCAGGTCACGATCTCGCGGTCCGTGAGTTCGAGCCCCGCGTCGGGCTCTGGGCTGATGGCTCAGAGCCTGGAGCCTGTTTCCGATTCTGTGTCTCCCTCTCTCTCTGCCCCTCCCCCCTTCATGCTCTGTCTCTCTCTGTCCCAAAAATAAATAAACGTTGAAAAAAAAATTTAAAAAAAAAAAAAAAAAAAAAGCTTCAACATCATATAGTAAAACCTACTCTTGCTCCTTTCAGAATCCAGACTTGTACACATAACCTCCTAAACATATCTCTGCCTTGATATCCCATCAGCTCCTTAGACATGTTTAAACTGTGCACAATCTTCTCCACACAACAGGACATTATAAGTTGTCTATCCAGGATCCAGGAATCAACCTGGTTATCTAATAGAGTGATGCCACTCCCAATGCCAGGGACTGGTTTAAGAATAGGCATGAATCGGGGCGCTTGGGTGGCGCAGTCGGTTGGGCGTCCGACTTCAGCCAGGTCACAATCTCGCGGTCCAGGAGTTCGAGCCCCGCATCAGGCTCTGGGCTGATGGCTCAGAGCCTGGAGCCTGTTTCCGATTCTGTGTCTCCCTCTCTCTCTGCCCCTCCCCTGTTCATGCTCTGTCTCTCTCTGTCCCAAAAATAAATAAACGTGGGAAAAAAAAATTAAAAAAAAAAAAGAATAGGCATGAATAGGCATGAACCTAAAGCTCAACAACAACAAAATAAACTAAGCAACTTGACCCCAAAATGGGCAGACCTGAATAGACTTTTCTCCAACAAAGATATACAAATGGCTGATAAGCACATGAAAAGATGCTGGACACCACTGATCATTACAGAAGTGGAAATCAAAAGTATAAACAGCATCTCACACCCATTAAGATGGCTACTATCACACACAAAAAAAGCAGAAAGTGCATGCTGACAAGGATGTGGATAAATTAGAACTCTTGTGCACAGGTGGTAGGAATGTAAAATGGTACAGCTGCTGTTGAAAACAGCAATGTGGAACATGGAACACCAAGAGCAATTCATCAAAAAATTAAAAATATAATTAGCACATTATCTAGCAATTTCACTTCTGGTTATACACCCAAAAACTGAAAGTCCCATAGAGATATTTATACATCCACATTCATAGTAGTGCTATTCATGATAGTTAAAATGTGGAAATGTAATACAAGTGTCCATCGATGGATGAATGGAAAAGCAAAATGTGGTATGTGCATACAATGGAACAGTATGAGGCCTTATAAAGGAAGGAAATTCTAACATATCTACAACATGGATGAACCTTGAGGCATTATGCTAAGTAAAACAAGCCAGTCACAAAAATACAAATACTGTATGATTCCATTTCATGAGAAAATTTACCTCAAGTTGTCAAAATCATAGAGACAAAAAGTAGAATTGTGGCTTGTTTTCAGGGGCTACAGGGAGGGGGCAATGAGGATTTATTAATGGGTACAGAGTTTCAGTTTTACAAGATGCGAAAAGCTATGGGGATGGCTGCTGGTGATAGTTGAACAACAATATGAATGTTTTTATTACCACTGGACACTTAAAAATGGTTAAGATGGTAAATTTTATGTTATGTGGATTTTACCACAATTAAAAGAAGAGGAGTGGCTGGGTGGTTCAGCCAATTGAGCATCCAACTCTTGATTTAAGCTCAAGTAATGATCCCAGAGTCATGGAATCGAACCCTGTGTCAGGCTCTGTGCTGAGCATGGGGCCTTAAAATTCTCTCTCTCTCAGGGCCCCTGGGTGGTTCAGTTGGTTAAGCGTCCAACTCTTGATTTTGGTTCAGGTAATGATCTCATGGTATGTCGGACAGAGCCCCTCATCGGACTCTGCACTGAGAGATGGAGCCTGCTTGGGATTCTCTCTTGCCTTCTCTCTCTGTGCCCCTCCCCTGCTCACTTGTGCTCTCTCTCAAAATAAATAAACATTAAAAAAATTTCTCTTTCTCCCCCTCTCATGTGTGTTCTCTCCCTCAAATAAAAAAAAATTTTAAATTAAAAAAAGAAAGAAAGAAAGAATAGCCAGGCATGTGATGCAATTTGGGTGAAAGATAAATAAGAAAAGGTTTGATGGGCACTTTTGAGAATGAAGCTTTCAGGCTTTTTAAAGAGAATTTCTGAAAAGGTTCTCTCTCTCCCACTAGATGGGAAACAAAGACACATGGAGCCCTGATGCTACAAGAAGAGAATCAGCTCTGGGATAAAACTGACAGGGTGGAAGACAGAGCTGAGTCAGAGAACATCTGAGTCCTGGATAACATCACAAAGCTTCTTGATCAACTATCCCTGAAGCCATTACCTGTGCACACTTCAGTAATGAGAGCAGGTACCTGTTCATGTTGGTGAAGCCAGCCTGTTACTGGAAATGGAAAGCATCCCACTGGATGCACATTCCAAACCTGGTCCTCCTTCTGACTTCCACACTTTTCTCTGATATGTGTTCAAAGCTGTCCTCTTACCTCCCATAGCTTCTCCCTTGCTGCCCACACTACTGTACCCAATCAGTTGCACAGACCTAGTGATTCTCTCCCCCAAACTGTGCCCAGAACCTAAAACAACCTTCCATCCAGGTAATTACCACTCCTGAGCATTTCCACAAAGGGCTTCACATGTGGTAGCAGCACTTCCAGCTCTCTCCCCTTCAAGTAGTAAGTGCGGATATTTCCCTCCTCTAAATCCACCAGTGCTTATTCATTATCTCTTAAGTCGGGCACAAACTTCTTGGCCTAACATTAAGGCTGTCCATACCAGGCCATGACCCACCTCTTTGGTTTTACTTTTCCTCAGTATCCTCTACCTTCATCACCACCACTATCCACTGTCCTGCCCACACCCAATCCCTATGGTTTTCTTGCATTATGTAAGCAGTTCTATTGTTTCATGGTCTCCTGCACTCAATTTCTATCTGTTGTTCATCACAAAGCATAAAAGCAACTTCAAGATCCCCTCAATTTAATACAATCTTTCCCTCCTCTGAGCTGCTATACTGTCTTTCTTATGCCACTTATATTTCTATTTTTAAACTGGATCAACCCCCTTCTAGAATAAACTATCTTTGAGGGAAAAGTCTATTTTACTTATAGTGAACTTGCCGGGTCTTGCAAGGCCTAATTATTGGTAAGGCAATGAAAGTTACACTTTTGACAATCACAAAGAGGATGTCTGGGCATTTCATTTGCAAGACAGTTTTAAGCTTCTAGAAGAACAATCCACTGCCCTTTGAGGAAACCAAAGGTAGAATCACATTATTTTAATAGGATCATATATCTAAATCAAGAGTCCCTGGCTCAGATGTCAACTGGAGTCAGGCAAGGAACAGTTAGGAATGGATGGGCAGAGTGCATGCTTTTAATTCAAATATACATTACACACACACACACACACACACACACACACACACACACACACACAAATAGACATACAAAGATTATTCATTGCCCCAAATACATTTTCTCTCATTTTCCTGAAATTCACCACCCCCTTATTCATATTTCCCCTTGATCTATAAATATGGGTACAAGAATTACTCCACCATGAGAAAACCAACAGTGCACCGACACCAACCATCACAGGATAAGAGGTAGTGGAAGAGCATGCGGCAAACAGGGACACATCACTAGCTCCAACCAGCATGTGTAGACACTGGCCCAAAGTAGCCAGACTTTCCGACTTTCCAAGAAAAGCTATCAAACCAGACTGGCATGTAAAATCTCCTTAATTTTAAAATGCAGCTAATGGGGCGCCTGGGTGACGCAGTCGGTTAAGCGTCCGACTTCAGCCAGGTCACGATCTCGCGGTCCATGAGTTCGAGCCCCGCGTCGGGCTTTGGGCTGATGGCTCAGAGCCTGGAGCCTGTTTCCGATTCTGTGTCTCCCTCTCTCTCTGCCCCTCCCCTGTTCATGCTCTGTCTCTCTCTCTCTCCCAAAAAATAAATGTTGAAAAAAAAATTTAAAAAAAAACGCAGCTAAATAATTGACTTAAAAATCACTATTTAGATAAATATGATACGGCCTAAACTAAATGTTCATATACCAAATACAACCAGCAAGCCATTCTCTTATTTTCTGTTTACCTGAGATGGGTTAAAAGAGAAATTACAGAATGTGGTAATACTCAAAAAATGAATAGATGGTGCTTCTATCAGAATCAGAAAATCCTGTGCCCCAGGCATTTTATAAAGAGCTGGGCTTTGATCTTAGGAAGAAGGAACAGGCAGCTTTTACAAGCCAGCACCTGATTATGGGTCTAGGGCATTTGGTGGGGAGGCCCAGGGCTAAAGGCTGCTGGGAAGCTGAGATCAATTAAGCCTCATACAAGGTTATATGTGAATTCCCTTGCACTTGGTAGAAATTTTTAAAACCACTAAATTTTCCTGAATTAATGTTAAATTAACACTTCCAAGAGGATGCCAGAAAAATAAAGTATTACCCTGTTGAATTTGGTACAGCATGACAGAAAATATCTACTGTACTATAAATGTATTTTTCTGCAAAAGTAATTTTAAATATTTCTGACATAGGAAAAAGTATAGAGCTCATAAAAAGTTATGAGTAATATTCAAAGGATTTATACATTTCAAAAATTATTTTAATTGATTATGAAAGTTTCCAAAGAAGCTACTCCGGAGACTTAAGTGCACTAACGATGTCACAAGGGAGACTTGGAAAGACAAACATACAGATATACTAAGGTTTCATTCATTTGCAAAAGTGTAGAATTAGATTTGGCAATATTTCAGATGTCTTCATGTGATTCTTAGAATAAAAGTTTCAAACAGTTTTTCCCTTGTGAATTTTCAGGTTCTTAACATCTAAAAAGAATCCAATTAAAAACCACCAAACTTTCCAAATGCTGGTTTCAAGAAATTAAGATTCTTTCGATACAACTCAAATTCCAAAACCTATTCACACCTGATAAAGTGGCATAATTATCCTATATTATGAAATATGAACCAGTTGGTGAGGTATATTTTTCCCATTATGCATTCATTCATTTATCAAACAAGGTAAGTATGAGACACTATGCTCAACCTACGAGCAACAACAATGGACAGCTATGGCCACTGCTCTCACAAGGCTGATATTATACTCAGGGAAACCAACAACCAACCCTTACACCCTTAACTACAAAGTGTAAGAAGTTTCATGAAAGAAACTTACATGTTGCAATGATCTCACCTAACATAGAGATGCCATGTAGTCTATTAATCAAGGGAAGGCTATGCCTTGATGAAATGAGCCACAATATGAAGCATAGTTACATCAAAGTGGGTAATGAAAATCATGCCTGGGACAGGGAGCAACATTCATTCACTTTTAAATATATTTACTGCATGTCAGATATGTGTCAGTCATTGCAGTAAACATTAGGCATAAATAGTGAATAGAATTTAAATAGTCCCTGATTATACTTATAATCTACTGGGGGAAATGAACAAGTATAATAAAATAAATCTACTGGGAGAAATGAAGAAAAGGCAGCAGGAAGAAATCATTTTTTAAGTGTGGTAGGGGTTAAAAAAGAACAGGATGCTCTGAATCAGAACATAAGAGGGGCAGTACTTTATACTACATGAGACGATCTCTGAGAGCGTCACTGAAAGATGCCAAGGAAAACATAAAGAACATTGCAAGCTGAGAGTACAATACAGCACAAAGGCCCTGAAGCAGGAGGGAACTCGGTGTTAAAGGTCTGAAAGGCAACCAGAAAGCAGGAGGAAACAGCAATAGGTTAGGCAGAGAGGGTAGTAAGGGCCAAGTCCAAAGCCTGGAGAGCCACGATAAGGGGGTTGGATCTCAATAGAAAGAGCTAGGAAGGCAATGAAGGGCTTTAAGCCTTGGAGAAACACGACCATATTTGTCTTTTACAGATCACACTGAAGAAGGCAGGACTGGGAGTAGAGAGAAGAGCTAGGAGGGCACTGCAACTGTCCAGCAAGAGATGATGGGAGCGTGGAGAAGGGTCAGGATGGCATAGACAAAGAAAAATGAAGCAAATCAACATATACTGAGGGTGGAACTGACAAGACTACTGATTGATTTGATTGGGGAGGAGTGATGAAAGAGGAGTTATCAAGTTGTCAATCAGGTTTCTGGTTCAAATAACTAGATGGCTCATGCAATCACCGAGACTAGAAGAAAGAAAGAGACCAAATGAGACTAAGAAAATAAAAGTTTTAGTTAAGTTACATTTTTGAAGTCTATGAGCCACTCTAGATTTATAGCCAAGTGGAAATATCAGGCTAAGGTGATAAGAATCTAGTGATCAGAAGGAAAAAAAATTAATTGGAACTATAAATTTGGAATTAGATATTTTAGATCATGGAATCTGAGACTCTCACCTACTAAAGACAGAAAAAACAAAGGTCCTCCCAATTTGGGTGTGAAACTAACCTTGAGACAAAGTAGAATGGTAAGTAGAATGGAGGTCAGGGGAATAGGGAATGGGTATTGTTTCATGGTCACGAAGTTTCGCTTTGGGAAGGTGAAAAAGTTCTGAACATGGATGGTGGTGACGGTTGCAAAACAGGGTGAATATACTTAATGCCACTTAAAAATGGTTCAAATAATCTTACGTAGTGTGACTTTAATAAAAAAATAAACCTCAAGAATTCCAACATTTAGACATTGGGTAGAACATGAGATGCTGAAAACACCAGAGAGGGAATGAGCTTCCAGAATGGTAGCAGACAATGATGAAGTCATAGAGAACAAAGGGAAAACTCCAGACTAATCCCCACACAGGAGAGTTCCTTAAAGAAAGAAGAACTTAAAGCTCCTGAGAAATTAAGTCAAATGAAAGACTTCAAAGTATCCCTTGGAATTTTAAAACATCAGTGTAAGGGTAAGTGCAGGAGTTGGAGTGAGTTGAGAAGTAGAATATGATTAGATGACTTTTTTAAGAAGTTTTGACTCTGACAAAAAGCAGAAAAACAAGAGGGTGGCTGGAGAAGAATGTGATGCCAAGGGAGATATGACAGTTCTAAGGAGCCTACTCCAATGTCCACTTTCTCCCAATTAGAACCCTCAATTTTCAGCTGGGCACATGGACACCTAAATTAAGTACTCTGACTTCCTCGAAGACAGGGATGGCCAGAAAACTAAGTTCTGCCTAGGGATGCTAGGAGATTCTAGGGAATCCCATGATTCAATATGTTCTGTCCCTTCTTCCATCCAGCTCACTAGACTGCGGTTCCAACTTGGATTATGAAGATAAGGGCCATAAACTAGGAGTGGGAAACTGTGTAGGCAGAAGCACCTTGATTTGCTAAGTCTTTGGGAAGCACTGTCACCACACCAGGCCTGTACTATGAGACGTAATCTTCCAACTTATTAAATAGCAATCATTTGGGTTTGCTTTGATTTTCTGTTTCCATAGACAACTCTAACCTCAACTAACATAGGCAGTTTTTGTCTTTAGTATGTGAGCCAACAGAACACAATTGTGTGAAATGGGGATGGTCCAACTAGAAAGCCTGACTCATGACAGAGGGGGGCAGGATCTAAAGAGAAAAGCATGAGAGAGATGCACACCCAGCACAGCTAGAAAGATGAGACTAGGTAAGATGCAGGAGGAGTTCAATCATGCAGAGACTTGTAAAGTACGATAAGGATTTTACTTTTTTATCTTAAGAGCACTGGGAAACTAGATATTTTTAATAGGTAAGTAACATAACCTAATGTGTATTTTTTTTCAAAGATCACTGACAGTAATTTGAAGAAAGGAATGAAGTGAGGGCCAAGACAGGTGGCAAGGAGACTAGGTAGGAAGTTGTTTTGACAATCCACCTGAAATACGGGGTTGGGTAAGATAATGATTATGGCCTATGGCAGAGTGAGCAAATGTGAAGACAGCACTGGCAGCACTTTGTATGTGTTATGCATGACAGATCAGGGACAGTAAGCAGTCAAGGGTGACACCCAAGGTTACGACCTGGACAACACTGTGAATAGTGGTATAGCTCACTGAATTGGGGACTTGTGGAAAAGCTAAACACTTGGGTAAGTTCAACTTTTAACATTCTAATTTTTAAGTTCCTGAGACAACCAAGTGTAAATAAATACCCAGCAAGTAAAAGACTTGTTCTCACTAGCTTATTCATAATAGTGAAAAATAGGAAATAGCCAGGTGTCCATAAACAGGGAAACAGATTACCTGTGATATGCAATGTAATCCAACTCACTATTAAAAAGGAACAAGCTACTGATATATTAATGATAGGAGGAACCCCACAAACATAATGTTCAGTGAAAGAAGCCTTATACCATAAAGTACATACCACATGTTTCCATTTGTATAATATTCTAGAACAATCATTGGTGAAAAAACTCAGAAAAGTGGTTGATACAGTAAATTGGGGGTGGATCTGGGAGAGGGGATAGGAGGAAACTGTTTCAAGTAATGGTAATGGCTTATATCTGCATAAGAGTTTGGGTTACACAGATGTACACATTTGTCAAAAAACAATGAATAGTACATTTACTTTAACAACGACAAAACACTCCAAATATTGAATGCTGATTACTGGTATGCATGGTGAAGGGGTGAAGTGTGCTGATGTCTGCTTGCTAGTCTGAAATGCAACAAAAAAATAAGATAGATTGATAAATAAATAGAAGGATAGATACATCCATATGAGATAAAGCAAATATAAAGAAGTAATTGTAAAATTTAATTAGTGGGTATATGGTATTCCCTGCGTCTTACAACTTTTTTGTATTTTTATAATAAAATGTTAGAAAAGCTTTAACTAATCTGCACTTCTTTAAAAGCACCAAAACTTAATAATAATAGATTCAAGCACACATCTTCCTCCTTTTCCTTCACGTCTTCACTATTATTGTGAATCTATAAATGTTCACTACTATAGAATTCATAACCAATTCAACCACAAAGAAATCTTATCATTTTAATGCCATTTGAAATCATTACCAAGTATCTAAAATATGTACTTTGCAGAAAAATACTTAAATAGAAATATTTTACCACATTTTAAGCAATGAAACCATGATAATTCAGAATAAACGGGAAAATTTCAGCTAATACAGGGAAAATAATGGTCATTCTGAATCATGTAACATTTTAAGGGATACTGTTTTCTTACTTCCATACTTTGGTAGCTCTTTAGGACCCATTTAATAAGGAAATAACTATCACTGGCATACCAAATGTCACACTGTTATTCATTAATGTATTTTTAAATGTCTCCCTAGGAATACTGTTTATATCCTTAATTTCCACTATCAAACCCAAATTCTTTCCCTTAAAGAAAACCCCTAGGTCTTTCTTAGCAAAAATTAGCAACTAAAATTACTTAAAATTATTAGAGACTTAGCTGCATTTTACTAAAAATTTATCCTCAAAGAATAAAGACAAATTGTCTTTTTTTTCCCCTTGAAATGAGGCCTACTGAGGGTGATTCAACCAAGGAAGTATTTTAGGAACTGGAATCCTGAGGAGTGAGGCAGAACTCATGGGAGAGCTGAGGGGAGCTGATGACATTCAGTAACTTCTAGAGCGAAGTTCTGGGAACTACCTGGGTCTGGTCTGAAACCGCATGGAAGGACTGGGTTAAAAACAACAAGGTGGTTGCTGAGGCTAGGGGCTGGGATTGGATGGGCATGAGAGCCTGGATGGTTTCTAGAGGCAAGAGAAGCTCAAGACTGGGGTTTGTAGGTGGGCGTCTGAAGAAGTGTTCCAGAGGACAGTGACCATGATGATAAGAGGCCATAAAGAGCAGGCAAAGGTGGAAGAGCACAATGTCCATCCTGTGGCTGAACTACACTCCCAGGTGCTGCTTCTGAGCCTTGTGTTCCTACTGGCCCTTGCTGATGCAGAGCATCCATTTAACTCTGCCTCCTTGTTACCAGGAACCCTCCCCACCAACTCCACTGGCTCCTTCGGGCCAGGCAGGCAGATAGGAATGAGACCCAGGCCCTTACTTCCCCTCTGGGTTGCAGTGGGGCAGCATTTCTTTGGGCTGGTACAATGCATAAACAAGCATTAGAGCCACCAACTCATGGGTGGTAGCTGGGTGGTAGCCAGGTGTGTAGCAGGGAGGTGATAAAAATGGTCTCCAGTTGGCTGACCTGCACCATCAGAGAAGAACACAGGGCAAAGGAGATACTGATGAGGGGGATGCCAGTGTCTGGGAATAAGTCATTTGTCATAAGCAGAAAGACAGTGTAGTCCGGTAGCAGTGCTGTCTTGAATGGGGCATGATTCTCTTTCTGCTGGTAGGTAGAAGCTGAAGGCATGGATGACAGCCAGAAAGCCACTGGATACCAGAAGGATACCAGAAGCCTCATCATATATAGGCTGGGATTGTGCCTTGATGGCTACCTGTTGAGATGAAAGAGCTGAAGGTGAGTGTGCAGGTCTGTTCATCAAAGGGTAAATGGAAGATAGTCCATATTACATATGCTGATGACTCATACTGGTTTATCTAATCTACTACAACCTTCACAGGTGACATAAGCTATGTGACCTGTAGGTACCTAATCCACATCTATGAACTCAATGAAGATAACTGGAAGTCATAGCTCCTTAGTTGCCATGCTGAGCTTCCTGATGCCCCCACATTCCTCTGGATTCCACCTGATGAATGGATTGTACCAGACCACAATTAGCCACAGGAATTATGTCATCAGTTAAAGCTATGCATCACGCACTTCCAGGATGTCAGACAGGGTGATGGAGATGTAGACATGAGTGGGGATGCTGTAGTTGATGGCTGGATGGAAACTTTTCTGTTAAACACTGCTTAGAAAATAATAGGGACTTCCCCCACTGCTGGTCAAAGCCTGAGTGATTGGTAGTAAAATGGTCTCCTCTTCCTTGAAGCAGCCAGTGGAGAATAAGGCAGAGGAGGAATCCTTTCCCATGCAGCCAATCTCTTTCCATCTTCCTTTCCTTGGCTCTTTTCTGGAGACATAGCAACAATATTGTTCTTAACAGACCACAGGCCACACCTTGAGCGCTGGCTCAAATTATCCCTTTAATTAAAGCTTATGAAATGATTTTTCAAAACCAACTACCAATTAAAAAGCTCAAAATCAACTCTCATTCATTTATTATTTTCAGGTGATACAGAGAGTTTCTAACATGGCAAGCACAACTATAGATACTACTATAAGAAAAGAGTTTTCATTTAGTAGCACAAGTGTTTTAATTACATATTCATATACACTGTGCTTGGGATATTTTGTTGCTCATTTTCAGTACACGAAGTCTTTAACATACAGTCTGGTGAATATTCTAAGACAAATAGCTTTCCTTACTGTACATGCCATCAACTTAGACTTTAACTGTACAAAACATTTTTTAATGTTTATTTATTTTGAGAGAGAGAGAAAGCATGAACCAGGGAGAGGTACAGAGAGAAAGAGAGACAGAGATAGAGAGAGAGGGAGGGAAAGAGAGAATCCCAGGCAGGCTCCTTGCTGCCAGTGTGGAGCCTAACATGTGGCTCCACCTCACAAACCATGAAATCATGACCTGAGCAAAAATCAAGAGTCAGACACCCAGGCAACCCTATACTAAATTTTAAAATACCTTTTAGGGGCGCCTGGGTGGCTCAGTCGGTTAAGTGTCCAACTTCGGCTCAGGTCATGATCTCACAGCCCTGTGTTGGGCTCTGTGCTGACAGCTCGGAGCCTGGAGCCTGCTTCAGATTCTGTATCTCCCTCTCTCTCTGCCCCTCCCCCACTCGCATTCTGTCTCTGTATCTCTCAAAAATAAATAAACATTAAAAAAAATTTAAATAAATAAAATACCTTTAAACGTCAAAAGAAAGGTGTATTAATCTCTCAAGTAAACATTTAGATACTATGTCTTTTTCAGAGCCCCACTGTTAAAGGAAAAAAGAAATAGCTAAATGAGCCTAACGTTGGTCCTAAGTCCTCAGGTTTTTTTTTTTTTTTAATTTAATTTTAATTCCAGTACAGGTAACATACAGTGTTATATTAGTTGCAGATGTACAATATAATGATTCAACAATTTCATACATACAACACCAAATGCTCATCGCAAGTGCACTCCTTAATCCCCATCACCTATTTCTCTCAACACTCTACCCACCTCCCCTCTGGTGACCATAAGTTTCTTCTCTATAGTTAAGAGTCTGATTCTTGGTTTGTCTTTTTTTTTTCCTTTGCTTGTTTTAACTTCCACATATGAGTGAAATCATATGGTATTTGTCTCTGACTTATTTCACTTAGCATTATACTCTCTATCTCCAACCACGTCCTTGCAAATGGCATGTTTTCTTTTTTTGTTATGGCTGAATAATATTACATTTATCCATTCATCTATCAATGGACACTTGGGCTGCTTCCATAATTTGGATATTGTAAATAATGCTGCTATAAATACAGTGGTGCATGTATCCCTCTGAATTCCAAGTTCTCAGTTTTTAAATTCTTCCCTGGCCTGATCAGAAAAAATATTGAACTAGGTACAGCCACAAGTTTTAGAGAGGGAAGAGAAATCTTGTTTTATAAGTTGCTGGGTTTTGCTTTGCACACTGTAACCAGCCTAAAGCAAAATGCTTTCCATAAATGTGGTAAACAAACACCAAACTCCATTTCATCAATAAAACCAAGTTTTCCCAAATAAGAGAATGTCAACTCACTCCATCCATTTTAAACTGATGCAATCCTTGGAATGTGTGTTTGTTAAAAGGGCAAATGAAATGGTGTAAAGCTCAAATGTGACCAGTGGAATACAGGCTGTTGTGCTAAAGGAAAATTTTGAGTTTTTCAACCAGGGTCAAACAGAAAGGTGAGATGCAGAACACTGTAAATTTATCTGGAAAAAAATTGAGTGGAAAGTGTAAGTTTTAAACATCATATTTTCCTTTTCTTTTATAAGGTCATTCAAGTGAGCATCAAAGCTCACATAAGAAAAATTCACAGAGGAAAAGGCAAGGAAATGTCTTCGAGAACGCTCTTTGTATAAATTGGTATATCTGACCCAAGGCAATAATGCAGTGACCAAAATCAGAGCATCTAAAGATAATGTAAAACTTCCACTTTTTCAAGCTAAAATGATTCAGGGAATCTTTTAAACCAAGTTTTACTCCCAGTCTGTACCCTGTGCATTCTGTTAAAAAGTGAAAGACCATAAAATTTTCAATTCTGTGTTTACTGGCAAACTTATTATTTATTATGTTCACAAAAAAATTAATTTACAGCAAACCAAGATGATACAATGGGGAAAAAAGCCATTTATTGAGTACCTGGTATGCACCAGCACTTCATAAACACAAATACACATGAGCTCTACTTTCTCCATACAACCTTATAAAGCAGGCATGATCCCCATTTGACACTTGAAAAGCACATTTGGAGAGATTAAAGAACTTGCTTAGGATCACACAGCTGAGTCTGGAGAGGCTTTTATTCCTGGCTCTACAATTAACTAGCTATATGTTCTTATCAGTATAAGTCACCTGACACTCATATGCAAAATAAAAGACTTAACTGAATATTTTAACTACATTAAAAGGTGATTTTGATCTTTTAGAGACTGGTAACAGATGGTCAGACTTCCTAATTTCCCTCTACCTCTACCCTTCCTTGTCTTTATCCAATTTTACTATTCCTCACTCATTCCACAAGAAGGTAGGGAAGGGAGTTGTGCCCTCCCTCTGTCCCCCCCCCCAAAAAAAGAGTACTTAAAAGTTTTGTTTTACTTAAAAAAAATTTTTTTTAGAGAAAGAGCACATGTGTGAGTGGGGAAGGGGCAGGGGAGAGGGAGAGAAAGAGAGAAGGAAAGGGAGAGAGAGAAAGAGAGAGAATCTCAAGCAGGCTCCACATTCAGTGTGGAGACCAATGAGGGGCTCAGTCTCATGGCTGTGAGATCATGACCTGAGCTGAAATCAGGAGTTGGACACTTAACTGACCGAGCCACCCAAGCACCCCCAAAAGTTTTGTTTTAGATAGCTGATAACACATCTAACTTTTAAAGGAGAAAAATCTCATATAGAGAAGTTAAAACTAATTCCTAACACTAGAGCATTAAAGACTTTACCCTGTACTTTTTCATAATTACAGTGAACAAATGAGAACTGACTTCATAAAATTCCCTCAAATGCCTGACATCTTTGCTTAAAAATAAAAAAATATATATTACTGTGCTCCCATAACAAGTTTGGTAAAGAACCATCATAGTAGCTAGTAAGAAACTGTGTGTCTAGACTAAATTTAAGTCATTCTTAACAAATTACCTTTTTTTTTTTACTTAAGTACAGCTGACACACAATGTTGCATTAGTTTCAGGTGTATGACACAGTGATTCCACAAATCTGTACATTTATGCTCTGCTCAGCACAAGTGTTAGCTAACATCTGTCACCATACAATGCTATTATGATACTACTTTACAAATTAGCTTTTAAAGGACTAGAAGGCCAAAGAGAGTTGAGTAATTCCTTCTATATCTTGTTTATAATCTACAGAGGT
Source organism: Prionailurus viverrinus (assembly GCF_022837055.1). Classification (NCBI taxonomy): domain Eukaryota; kingdom Metazoa; phylum Chordata; class Mammalia; order Carnivora; family Felidae; genus Prionailurus; species Prionailurus viverrinus. The sequence goes on along the minus strand of NC_062571.1, from coordinate 20,879,022 downwards.
ACAAACTCACAGCAATTAATTAGAAAGTAAAATTCTAGTTTGGTAAGTAATAATCTGTGCCTTCCTTGAAATTGACAAGCTGAACTGAACTGAGAATTTTCCATTGGCCCTAATCACAAACCTCTTACTTGTTTATTATTGAAAAGTCAGAAAAAGCCATCACTTCCAATATATTTGTCAAAGGGGGTTATTTATTAAATAGAGAAGAGAGATTAAACATGAGCAAATGCCTGAGATATTTTTACTATTTTATTAACTCCTTGCAAGGGGGTGCCTGGGTAGCTCAATGGGTTAAGGATCCAACTCTTGATTTTGGGGCCCACATGATCTCACAGTTCATGAGATAGAGCCCCTCATTGGGCTCTGTGTTGACAGCATGGAGTCTGCTTGGAATTCTCTCTATCCCTCTCTCTCTGCCCTTCCCCAGCTCGTGCTCCCTTGTACATGCACTCCCTCTCTCTCTCAAAATAAATAAGCATTAAATTAATTAATTACAATAAAATCCCTTGCAGGGAATAAATCAAGGGAAAAATATAGGGAATAATTTGCCAGGTATTTAAGAGAGGAAGATGACAACATTAACATTTGAATGCCTACTATGTGACATGACAGGGAGGTTTTATGTAGATTGCTTTGCTTAATCAGTCTATTTTTGTAATCCAGTACAGTTAACATACAGTGTTATACTAGATTCAGGTGTACAATAATCACACTCTAATTTAGTCCTAAAAAAGGTAGGAATTATATCGCATTCAACAGGTGAAGAAAGAGACTCAAAAACTAGGTAATTCGTTCAAGGTCACACAGCTAATAAATGCTGGTGTATTTCCGCTCAAATATATTTGAATATATACTTAAAAGAAAAGTCTAAGCTCTTTATACTACCCACCCCCCCCACCTTCTCTGTGCTTGGTCAAGGGTTTCAAAAACTAAAAAGTCACATTCAGCAACCTATTAAAATTTTAGTTTTGGCTGAAGAAAAAAGAACCATGTGATTATGATACACTGTATCAACTGCTCCAAAGGTATGAGAAGATAGCATATACAAGTTGTGCTTGTAGAAAAGGGTAAGCTGGACATTCAGATAAAGCTATTTAAGTAGAAAACATGTTAAATAAAAATATATTTTGCTAAATAAGAATATTCCTTAGATCAGAAGTGATAAGAAATAAGTAAGTGAAGGCTAGAGTCAGCATTTGCCATAGAAATGTCTCGGGGCGCCTGGGTGGCGTAGTCGGTTAAGCGTCCGACTTCAGCCAGGTCACGATCTCGCGGTCCGGGAGTTCGAGCCCCGCATCAGGCTCTGGGCTGATGGCTCGGAGCCTGGAGCCTGTTTCCGATTCTGTGTCTCCCTCTCTCTCTGCCCCTCCCCCGTTCATGCTCTGTCTCTCTCTGTCCCAAAAATAAATAAACGTTGAAAAAAAATTTTAAAAAAATAAAAAAAAGAAATGTCTCTTACCTCATGGCCTATAGTGTGGATTTTAACAAACCAAGTTCAGAGAACAGAAAATAAATTTCACAACAGAAACACATAAAGCCCCACCCAGAGACTGAAATATAAATTCCCCCTTAGTGATCAACAGTAGAAATGAGTGTCTGGCTTTGCCTCAGTGGAATGAGAAAAAAGAAAAACGTCTCCTGAGAATTCCTAAATACAAGTCTATATTCATGCACTCTTGGTGACAGAATTAAAAAAATTTTAAAGCAATTTAAAAGTAGTGTTCAAAGAAGTCTCATGGATAAAATTCTAATGTAAATGAGCTTACAATAAAAAAAAATCACTACAGGTACAAGGGGAAAAGCCATGAGTAGTGATTTATTACAAGTATGTTGAAGGAACAAGATACTATCAAAACTAATCATGCAGATTTTAAAAACAATTAGTTATAAGGACAGAAACACTGAGTAAGTCCCTTTCCTAAAGCTCAGGCACATAAGACCTACCTAAACCTGAGGATGGGGGAGAAGGGGACATACCAATACACCCTCCACCCACCAAAAACCTTGCACCAAGTAACAAGCAGCAGCAGCAGCAGCAGCAGCAGCAGCAGCAGCAGCCGCCCACTGCTGGGGAAGAAGCAAGAACATGGAGAGAGCTGGGGGCCCAAGTATGCAGTGTGGACTGAAAACCGAGGGTAGATTAGGAATGCTGAGAAACCCCTAATGCACTGAGACCTCCTACTTAAGCTCAAGGTACTAGTAGTTTAATACTGGAGAAATCTGAAGTCTGTGTTGGACTCAAAGTAACTATAGCAGCAACAAAATTCAAATCTAGCTCAACTACTGATAATACTGACACAAATGCCTATATCAACAGCCTGAAGGAAAGACAGAATTGGCCATTTATGGGTATTATTTACCCCGTCTCTATTGTTCTTTAGGACACAAAACCTTATATTCAGTTAAAAAATTACTAAACACAAAAAGGGAAAATTAAACCATTGCTAACAGATGACCTGGTCAACAGAACCAGACTCCAATATGGCCCAGGTATTGTAAATAAAACAAGGGACATTTAAAATCATTATAAATATGATAAGAATCTAATTGAAAAAAAAAAAAGATCAACATGTGCTTATGGTGGTGAGGGATTTACCAGAGAGATGAAAACTATGTAAAGGATCAAATAAAAATGCTTGAAATGCAGAACAAAGTCATAGACTGGGAAAAAAAAAATACTTACAAATCATATACCCAATAAAAGACTTGTATCCAAAACTCTTAATACTCAGTAAACAACCCAACAACATAGTAGCAAAATTTTGAACACTTAACAGAAGTCATAAGAATGGCCAATAGTCACATAAACAACTGTTCAACATCAATCTTCAAAAAAACATAAATCCATGATGAAAAACTGCTACATATCCACTAGAATGGCTAATCTTAAAAAGATAGACATTACCGAGTGCTGGAAAAGCTGTAAACAATGGTAATTCTCATACATTGCTGGTGGGAATCCAAAATTGTAGAGCCACTTTCTGATTGAAATGAAACATATACTTCCCAAAGGAGCCAGCAATTCCATTCAAAGGCATTTACCCAAGAGAAATGAAAATATTTGTCCACAGACCTGTATGTGGATTTCACAGCACATTCGTTTATAATAGCTATAAAATGTAAACAATTCAAATGTTCATCCACTGGTGAATGAACAACAAGAAATACTCTAGTATATCTACACAACAGACTACTACTCAGAACCAAAGCAATAAACTATTGGTACACTCAACAACCTAGATGAATCCCAAAGATTTAGTCTAAGTTAAGACACAAAGGACTAAACACTGTGTGATTCTACTTATATGACATTCTGAAAAAAGCAAAACTGCAGCGAGAGAAACAGATCAGTGGCTGTCAGGTACTGGAAGTTTATGGGAAGGAAACTGTTCTTTTAATGAAAACTTATAAATTGCATTTTCAAGACGTATAAATACAAATAAAAATATCTTTCATTTGTTTATTCAAAAAATATTTACCGAGCACCCACAATGTAGCAGGCACTGTTACAGACACTGTACCAAAAAAAGTTTCTTTTAGTTGCACAAGTATGAATTTTCAGAAGTGATGGGAACAAATGCAACAAAAACTCATTTAATACAAGTTTTCTACATGCTGATTGAATGTTGTCAGAACTCAATACTCCAGATTCTCACAAAATATCCTATATATTCCCATGCTAGTTTGTTACAAATTTATTAGGGTGAACCATATGAAACTGCAATGTAATCAACAAAACATTTCTTTCCTGTATTCCCATAGACAAGAACTAAGAAGCCAGGGGAGTCATCACTGGTAATGTCACACCTTCTCCTCATCGTAATGCAAAGTACTAGCTTAGTTTCTGGTCAAAACACCTGATATTTTTGGTGAGTGTTTTTTGTTTTGTTTTTTCACTTGTTAAGAACTTTCCAGACATCTGGACTGAAATGTGTTATTCATCTTGTAAACAGAGATGATTGCTATGGAGACTTAACTGACCTCTGGTTTCATGTTTCTAACATAAGAACTAAAGGACAACAAAATTACTCCCATTTTTAGTTAAAAGTCTTATACTTAGCTTCCTTATCATTAGTGGAAAACATGAGGTTTAATTCATTCTTAATTCAGGCATTTTAAAATAGACTATTCCTATGAAAAATAAATACACTTTCCAGAATCAAAAAATGACATGAAATACCATTTTGTTAAAGAATCTATTTTAGATAGTATAATTCATGCAGATAATTTCAGGAAAAAAAATACAATTTTTGCACTTTAACACTATCTTAACTTTTTTTTATAACCCACTGGGACATTTATATCCTTTTGGTAGGATATTTTCATGACCTGCGTTGATAGTATTCTGGCCTGTAAAGGGGCTAATAATTAATTCCAGAGTCACTAAAGTTTGCTTCAGACCCACTATATGACAGCTGCCACTCAGCATAAATGTACACACTATGGATGATGAGAGCTGCATGACCATCTGTGTCTCACAAAGGACCTCATTACAGAGAAAACAATGAACAGAAATTTAGAATGTAAGAGGTGGAACTTTTTATCCCTCATATTTCATAACAATTATTTATAATTCCAAAATATGAACTTTCTCAATGTTAAAAAGTATATTTCTCTACTTTTCCAATTTTTTTCAAACTCCACCCTAATTTTTATGTTTTTGCTTTCTTGATTTCAATCTTTCAAAACCCTAACAAATCAAAGTTACAGAATTTAATCTTTGGTCAAACGAATCATACTACAAAGCCTCATATTTAAAAATCCAAATCCTATCAGATTTTAAATCTGTATAAATTCAATAATACTTAATCCAATTTTTTAAGTAAGTGAATTTTTACTTGAAGTACTCAGTTACCCTCCAGCTGACTTCAGGTATTTTCCACTACGTAAGAGATTATCTAAGGTAAACCTGTGCCATATAACCTTTGCATAAATGAACTTGTGCCAACAAATGAGAAAATCTGAGCATGGCATACAAAGGTAACTCTATACCTTAATTTTAATTGTTTAAACCTAAACATTGTCGATAATAGCAACCAACTTAACAATCTTTAGAAAATGAAAAACAGATGAAAAGTCTTAGATCATCATGAATCACACAGCAATGGAATTTAGCTTTAGATCACTCCTAGGATTCTTCTAACTATAATGGGGTTTAGGCTTTGATATTTACAATCTAAGCCAGTGGCTCCAGACTACTTCTCCCTTCAGATTTCCTGAAGGCAATGAGGTTAGGATAAGGGGTGCAATTAGGGTAGGGGTGCCTGACCTCTTTAAATGCCATATCTAAGCTCCAGGGAGAAGGAACATGGAACCTCTTGATGACAATGCCCCTGAATTCGGTGAAGAAGCAGGAAGAAGCATGAGAGATTTCAGAAGCGAAAAAAAAGTCCAAGATCAGTATGTGAGCCTTTTTAATGTCACACATTTGAAGAAAAGAATCTCCTCCTTAAAAAACCTGACAGCGCCAGGTTGCTACCAATAACCGGGTCATGTCATTTTAGAAACCACATCCTAGGGGCGCCTGGGTGGCGCAGTCGGTTAAGCGTCCGACTTCAGCCAGGTCACGATCTCGCGGTTCGTGAGTTCGAGCCCCGCGTCGGGCTCTGGGCTGATGGCTCAGAGCCTGGAGCCTGTTTCCGATTCTGTGTCTCCCTCTCTCTCTGCCCCTCCCCCGTTCATGCTCTGTCTCTCTCTGTCCCAAAAATAAATAAACGTTGAAAAAAAAAAAAATTTAAAAAAAAAAAAAAAAAAAAGAAACCACATCCTATTACCACTAAGGAAATTTAAAACATTAAAATAAAAATCCAGCTATCAATACCCCACTATAGTCTCATGATTAGTAAAAATTTACCTCTACTCCATGTATGGGAGAAATGGACAAATTATAAAAAGAGAAGCTGATAATAAATATATATTTGTTAAATCTCAAATACTTCATGAGGAAAGAATACATGGCTTGAAAAAGACAATGCATGTAACATGTTAAACACAGTGATCTTCAACTTGCAGCACATTAAGTCACTTAGACGGACCTTTTCTTTTTCCCTTCCCTTCTCCTCCTCCCTGGCATGAAGATGAGAAAGACTAAGGAAATAGCACCATGATGGGAGGGGGTGCTATGAAGAGGCATCTTAGGCAGCATGCCTGGCAGCTAAGGAAAGGGGTTAGGTGAGGGGAGCACAAAGGTGGCAGAGGAAGGAGGATTCCTGAGTGATTGGAATATTGATTACATGAAGCAGAATTAACTGGACAAAAAAGTAATATACTGAGGATAATGGGAGCCAGCTTTCTCAATTTCTGAAGAAGAGGGAAGGCTAGAAAAAGCACTGAAGGTACTGGGTTACAATTTGAATTATCAGAATAAACATATCTTTCTAAAGTTATACAGATACAGGTATAGAAATAGCACAAATATACATGTGTGTATTATGTATACACATATACATCTCCTAGTTCTGTTTGCTGAGAGGGTGTAGGAGCAATGACAGCACTGAGACCCAGATTGTAATTCTAGTTACCATAATCTACTCAAAAGAAGGAGGGTCAGGACAGGGAAGTAAAAGACAAGCCTGGAACATCTTGTCCCAATGCTCAAAGAATGATAGGAATGTGTCAAAAGCAAACAAACAAATAAAAACAGGAATCAATTAGGAAAGGCTCAAATCTAGGACAATTTTGGGTATCAAAATAATGAGATTATCAAATTATAATCCACTGAATAAAAGGGTAATTCATAAATCCATATTGATATGAATAAGCAAATGAATAAATAAATAGGGAAGAAAGTTCTTTCTTATAGAATATCAACTAATAGATGTGGCTGAAACATTGAAAATAATTATCATTCAGTAACTATCATGGTAGTCTTAAAAAAAAAAAGCCAGGTGGAGATTTGATGAAGAACAGGATATTGGCATAAAATGGGAACATCTCACAAAATACTAGTTCAATAGAAAGGGGATAATGGTGATAATGGAGAAAGTAGTGTTTACCAACTTGAGAAAGTGATAATATTTAATATTACTTACCAGTGGTGAAACAGATTGACACTATATGTTTCCTGATGTGATACACTGAAAAGAGCATGGTGCCATTCCTGCCAGGAAAGCATGGCCTGAATCTGGTCATGAGAAAACACTGGATGGTTCCAATTGAGGGTTGTACAGAATGAAAGGCCTTTCAAAGACATGAGAAACAGGGAAAAGACAGAGGAATAGATTCTAAACTGAAGAAGACTGACACACATGATATCTAAATTCAACACATATTCTTGCATATGGTCCTGGACCAGGCAGGGAAAAAGAGACACTACTGGGGGCATTTGGTGAAATTGGAATGGGATGTGTGGATTGCATGGTGGTTTTGTGTAACACTGGTGTCCTGACAATAACAGACAATTGTCCACGCCTTCCCATCTTCTCTCACTGTGCTGTCTCTGGTAACAGTACCAACCTCCTCATTTAGGGTTATGGAACATGTCAGAAAAAGCCTACACAGATTAACAGAAAAGGGGGAGAGTTCAATAAAATATTAATAATTGGGAATCTGAGTCATAGGAATGCAAGAGCTCTGTGCAACATTTTTGGAAGTCCAACACTATTTTAAAATAAAAACAACGTATCATCTGGGGAATCTGCTAAAAAATCACAATACCCTGACTACCTCAATTAAATAAACCACTTGTGGTGGAAATCAGAGGCCAGTGTTTAATGCATCTAGGAGAATCCACCAAATTTGTACTCTACAATACATAGTAGTTGCTAAATAAATGGTTGATATTGCTGCTACATAAAACTTTTTAGCATAACTTCACGTCTATATGCAGAACATATTGAAATTTTTTTAAGAAGACAATCTTGAATAATTGTGACCTATCTGAAACTGCAAAGATCCACCACAAGCAATGAGGTTGATGATACTGTTACCAAAGACAGCACTAAAAAAATTATAAGTAAAATATTAATAATGATAGGAAAGCAAGTCTTTAATCTCTCAAATGTCTACTGGTATCACAAAACAGTTACTGAATTTGATGTCAAACAAGGATATAAATTATTACAAACATTAGCCCACAGAATCCTCAGAAATTACAAATATCAATTTAAATAGGAAACAAAATGAGCAAATATAACTGACAGCTACTTGTGTCAAATGTGTTTTTGAGTGGCTCTTTAAAACTTAAATTTTACTTTATTTGGGTGTTTGTGGTTTTTTTACTAAAAAAGAGAATTTATATAAAACAAGCAGGACCTTATTAAAACTGTCTCTAGGTTCAGAGAATATTCTCCTCCTACTTCAAGATTTTATACCTCTCCTATGTTTTCTTTTTCTCTCCTCCTTTTGCAAATGGCTAAAAATTCATTTTTGTAAGAACAAACAGCTGTAAACAGCTAAAAGGCTCCCCAGCCTTTTAAGATTTTTTTGCCTTAAACTGCATCCACACAATATAACATGTAATATGCAGCAGGAAGAAAAAAATGAAGGTAACTTTCAGATTCAATTGGAATAGATTCCCATATATATTTTTAAAGTTAACAATACAGCAATCTGCAAAACTAGAATGTGGGGAAGGGAAAAGAGACTAAAGATCATTTTACTTTGTACATCTGCTTTTGTATTATTTTGAATCCTGATTCCTGTTAACAGAACTAAGCAAAAATTTTAACTAACATATACATAAAACAATTTTGCAGCTCCTCCTCATACAATGGGGTTACAACCCAACAAACCCGTTATAAGTTGAAAATATCTGAAGTTGAAAATGCATTTAATACACATAACCTACCAAAATCATAGCTTAGCCTAGCCTATCCTGAACAAGCTTAGAACACTTACATTAGCCTACAGCTGGACAAAATTATCTAACGCAAAGCCACAAAGCCTATTTTATAATAAAATGTTGAACATCTCATGAAACATTGAATACTGTACTGAAAGGGAAACACAGAAAGGACACATGGGTACAGAATCATTGCAAGTGTACCAGCTGTTTACCCTCAAGACTGCATGGCTGACTGGGAGCTGCAGATCACTGCCACTGCCCAGCATCACAATAGAGTATTGCACCACACGTCACCAGGGCAGTGCAGCCCCGCCCAGCCCAGGGAAAAGATACAAATTCAAAATTCAAAGTATGGTTCCTACTGAATGCATATCACTTTTGCACCACTGTAAAGGTGAAAAATCTTAAGTCAAACCATTGTAAGTCAGGGACTGTTAGTACATTTGAGAAATCTTCCTACCCTAATGTAATTTCAGTGGCTCCAGACTACTCCCACTCTTCTCCAAAATCACTGTGTATATTAAGTGGGTGCCCTTAAATTATAGGAATCTTCATTCATTCAATTACACCGAGTCCTGCTGAGACACAAAAACTACCATAGGGCACTTTCCTTTGGAACATACCAAAAATGCAAAACAGCAATCCCTGCCTTTATCTGGATATAGCACATCTACTATACTACAATGCAGTGCTGCTTGCAAATGAAAACTCCAATGAGGAACAGATTGCACACAACACAGAGCATTTGAAGGATCACGTCTAGCTCCCAGTGATTAGGAATGATTTTATGAAAAAGATGGCATTTAAGTTGGCCTTTCAAAAATAAGGCAAAAGTTGGGATACAAGGACATTCAAGATGGATGAAATGACATGACTCACTGATTTCAGAGAATAGCTAGCAGCCCATTTGGCACAGCACATGGTTAGTATAAAGAAGCTGAGACAGAAAAGGCTGGAAAGTGAGGCTAGGGCAAAAGGCAGAGGCACTTAAATTACCCTGGTCAGTGCCTGGCTCATAATAGATGTTCAATACATATTTAACACCGTAAGTCATGGAGACATTGTCAAGATTGTAAATTGTCAGCATGCCCAGATGCAGTTAACCATCTGCAATTTACTGAAGGTTTTAACTAGTCCTGGCAGTATGTTAAGATGTCATTTATTTTCATTCTTTCAGCTGGTTATAAAAACAAAGAAATTAATAGAGTTGTATTCTCAGATCAAGGAACTTAAGAAATAAAAATTCTGGAAGACCAAACCTACTAGAACCTCTATGATTTAAACAATGATATCCTCTTACTGAGGTCAAATTCTGTGCCTGCTAAACATACACTTGCTGGAACAAAGCAAGGACAGTGACACTTCATAAAGGATAAACAGTACCCTGATTCAAACAGACCTGTGGACTGAACAGAGAGCCAATCAGGAGTAGACTTCATCAATTTTCCATACTGGACTATTTTGAGTTCAAACATTGCATACTTTGAAGAAATGTTAAACTACATTTTCAAGGGAAAAAAAGCCACACTTCAGCAGAGAAGTTTGATGCCTATGAAAGGGGCTTTAAATTTCTGCTACTGTCTTTGGTGTGCACAGTCTTAGTGTGAGTGTAATTTATTGAGTATTTATCCCACCAGCAGGGCTCAGTTTCAAAAAGAACTGAAAACAAACCAGGCCCATGAAGATGATGCAATATCCCTGGAATTTTGGAGACAACTCCATGAATCCTAAAACTATTTCTGGCTATTTGGCCAAACTCAGGGCAGTGTTTGTGTCTGCCCATCTCAGTGAAAATTCATTCTCTTTTGTGAAATATGGCAGCTACCATCAGCAGGACAAAACATCAAGGTTCACTCACCTTGACTAAATATGTTCCACATTTTAGAGAATAACTTGCTTTTTAAATACAATATTCTCACTCTATTAAAACTAATCAGTGATTAGGTTCTAAAGGCAGTAACTATGTACTGCTGTGTGACTTCGTATATTAATATCTTTATTGGCATGGCCAAAATGTTCTAGTATATACAATAGGCTATCTGCTCAGCCTCCATTGTGTACAAATTTCAAATGATGAAGCCTTCCACTAACAGCAAAACACACTTAAGGAAGAAAAGAACTAACACTAAGCTCCAACTAAGCTTATTTTCTTTTATTATACATATAGAGTGCTTAAAAGTCCTGTAATCAAATAAACAAGTGGGGCGCCTGGGTGGCGCAGTCGGTTAAGCGTCCGACTTCAGCCAGGTCACGATCTCGCGGTCCGGGAGTTCGAGCCCCGCGTCAGGCTCTGGGCTGATGGCTCAGAGCCTGGAGCCTGTTTCCGATTCTGTGTCTCCCTCTCTCTCTGCTCCTCTCCCGTTCATGCTCTGTCTCTCTCTGTCCCAAAAATAAATAAAAACGTTGAAAAAAAATTAAAAAAAGAAAAACAAGTAAAAACAAGGTACATCCTGCCAGACAGTATCAATATTAAATACCCTTCTCCCAGAAATAACGAAACAAAAATGTTTAACAAGGTAGTACCCTCTGGTCCCTTCCAACTTTAAAATGTTGCATCTCTATAAAGTTTTTAAAAACTAATTCCAAAGTAAGGTAACAAGGCATTATATAACTGAACATTTTAAATGGATAATGCTGTAAAATACCAAGTCAAAACAATAAACCTTTACTGAATAACTATGATGGGCATATCAAAGCTCACCAAAAACATGACTAGGAGTAAGCAACCTTCCTGGGAAGGACTATAATCATTACCTTCATTAGTAAAGCACATATCATTACCTTCGTTAGCAAAGCAAATGAAGGTTCAATCATTGTGCCAAGAGAGGACAATGAGGGTCTGTGGATTAATATGTTAATTCAGCTACCAATAAGGGCCTCAAAACTCAGGACTCTCAAATTTTCACTTATGTAAGTAGTGATGGTCTGTTTTCAAAGTTCTATTTTAACTGCATTTGAAAAATCAGAAAACGTTAGAGTTGGCAGAATTGTTATATTCATTTAATCTAATTCCTTCATTTAATAGATGAGAGCACCAATTTATAAAAGGGAAAATGGTTTCTCAAAGTAACATGGCTAATTAACAGTTCTCTTCTTTCTCAATAGAAACACCTCTCATTCCACTTTTCTTTTCTCAACTGGTGAGTATGAATTTTAAATATATTTTCTGTCCCAATTCATTATTGCATTTGGAGTGCCCCTCTGGGTGGGTCCTTAAAACTTAGTATCAGGTGATTCTACTGAGTAATTAACATGGACTTTCAATTATCTTAATCTTGTTACCTCAAGAAAACTTCATTCTTCTTTTAGTTATGCCAAACTTGCCAATCCTAGAACCAGCTTTCAAGGTTTTAGAAAAGCTGTGGTCCTGCTCTTCCACCATACATTTTGAGACCATAATTTGTTTTCAGTCCTAACCACTATTTAAGGCAGTAGATTTTTTTAAAGGCTAAGGCTTTAAAAACACATGTTATATTTACTTGGCAAAAGCCCTCTGGATACAAGTACTTTACCATAAGGATTGTAGGTGTATTAAAAAACACGTAGGAAACAAAAGCATCAAATGAAAAACTGAGAGAATTGCAGAAGGAATATTAGGATAAGAGAATAGTAAGGCCAAACAGAAGACTGGAACACAGAATTTCACACATCAGGGCTTGAATGGTCACTATCCTAGGCTGCAAGGTTGATCCCTGCCTCTCTCAGAGAAACCACATCTGTACAGGATTCACAGTGTCCATAAGCTAAAAAGTAAGCCAGTTTCCCAGGGTGGAAGCACAGAGGTTGCTTGTAGTAAGCAATTTCTGCAAGCAATTTCCCCAGTGGTTCCTCATAAAAGTCCTGTCTGTGATGGGGTGGATGTCCTCCACAATACTGGCATGTGCTGGGACTTTCCTGCTCACAGTCTTTCTCAACACAGGCTGATGGCACAGTGCCAAATAAAAGAGAGACAACCCATCTCGCTGGGCTATGGAAGCGCATGCAAGGGAGGCCAAATCTCCCTTGGAGAAGGGTCTGGTTTCACTCCAACTCCCAGACAAATGGGCGATTAAGGTCACAAAGCTGAGAGCCTGGTCACAATCATTTTAGTCTGGAAAGTGTTAAGTGTTCAAGGTAGGCATTCCTCCTTGCCTACAAAAGTCATTTGTAAGTTGGGGGTGGGGTGGGGTGAAGAGGGAGCCCAGTAATTTTTTAGTCTCTAGAAAGCATGATTCAACAAATTCTAACAGAAGTTTTGCCATTAATATTTGTACTTCTCATAAATTTCCAAGGACTAACTGCAGTTGGTTTCATCTTTTCCTGCTATGACATCTTTTCATCTTATTTATTTTTAACAAAGGAAGCTCCAGGTTGACTATAAAATCTCATTAAAAGGATATACAGAGGCTTAGTTTTACTGAAAAAAAATTCTACACAAAGGAGGAATGAATGAATACGATGTGTTGTAAGTAACAGAGTAATAAATAAGTCCAAATTAGCAAAATAAGCCATTTCAATAAAACCTGCTCTGGGCTAATAATACCACATAGCTTGAGGTCTAAAATCAGAACCCAACAGCTCCAGTTTGACAGAGCGTGAGAAGAGTGCAACCATTGTTTCCAGGATGATAGGCACGCTCCATGGAAGACAGGGTTGTCCTAGCTGGACTGCAACCCACATAGTCCAAACAATTGAAGCCTGATATAACTAGTCCACAATGGAATCACTATTCAGTGGAGATAGTAACATGAACCCCACCATCACTATTTTTAACTGTGCTCTCTGTAATCCCTCTTCCTTCCTCATCTCTTATTATGAAGTAAGAGTCCATAAAGGTTTGGTCACTTTCAGTATTAGAAACTCAGTCCAGTGCAGTGTAAGACTCCATTCTGACAACCAATTCAGAGTTAATCCCACTCTCCATGACCAGCTAGATTCACACACAGCTCAGGAAACTCAGGAAACTCAGGATAGCAGGGGAGAAGAGGGAGGAGAGAGGGACAGAGAGACAGGCACACTGGGAAGGGCGAGCTATTCTTTCCCACCTTAAAACTTCTTCAGAGCTCCAGATCATCTATTTAGTAGGTGATAACTAGCATTTTTTTTAACAGAATAGAAAATGGAAAAAAATCAGGTTGTAGAACATGTGTTATCTCATTAAACTTTTTTAACTTTTTATTTTTAGGTAGATGTGTAGTGGGTCAGGATGTAAGATGTTTTTATTGCTGGTTACAGTAAAAAAAAAAAAAAGAAACCCTTTCCTTCTATCTCAGATGGTGGGACAATACAATATGGTAGTTATAACATGGTCTTGGGAGCCAGACCACCTGGATCCAAATTCCAGGTACTAAATCTCTCCATATCCTAGTTTCCTGCATACATAAAATGTGAACAATAATAAAACCTATATCATGAAGTTGTTAGGAGGATTAGAGGAGTTAATACATGATAGTCTATCAAATATGCCAGTAGAGATCAGCTCTTGGGGTAGGAGATGGAAAGGAAGAAAGGAGAAGAAAAGGATTGCAGCAGCAATCCTCTCTCCACTGCTTTCGAGTGCTTCTCTAACACCAACAAGCTACTAACAGCCTCTACAGGGAAGGTGTGCAAGAAGCTCTCTTGTGCAGAGTCTCTGAGTTTTTGAGAGGCACTCATGAGGGTTCCCACTGCACACTTCCCTGACATGAGAGAACCAAAATCCTCCATGTCTCCTTACCCCTGACACCAGCAGAATACCTAGTGGTTTCTAGATGCTGGCCTCTACTCACCTAGCAGTCAGGCTTCATGAGTGGGTTACTGGAAGGACAGCTCAAGACCAGCTACCCTGAGTGGTATCTACTTGGCTCACACTAACCAATGGGAGAGTTTCTCCCCAGTTTTCTTGTCCAGTCTCACACAGGCATTAGGGCACATCAGCAAGTCTGTTGCTTAAGCAGCTATGCCACTGGGTAATAAAACGCTGATCTCCTCTTTTTGAACGTGTGCCTAATCTTTGAGAGATTTCCTTGGAAAGTCCCTTCTCCCAAGAAATAATCTCTTAACCCATTTCCCACCAGCTCAATATCCCTAATGATATTCCACCTCTTTCTTCCCACTTCACTCTTAATTAGGGGTGGGGTTTGCAGGGAAGCAGGGTGGTTTGCAGTGGTGGCTATGGGTATCAGAGCAATTTCTAACACCCATTAGGAAATGTAACACACTCAAATGTGTGCAGACTCAACACTGGCAGTTTTTCCAAAGCTCTCTTCAAAATACCAGGGCCATAGGCCCTTAGATCTGCATCCTAGTTGCCAATTATGGGGTAATAGAAAAGGTCCTACCCAAATCCTGTGTAGGGGAACAACCAAGGAAAAAAGAAAAGCAGAAAGGAAAGAGAGAGCAAGTGATTAGAAGTGACCATGATTAGGAGAGAAAGGAGTGCCAAGTAGCCCTATGCTCAGATCATGGAAAGGATTTCTAATAATGGAGAGGAATCCTGTACCTCAGTGCTCTGGCAGTCAAAGATACAGAGTGTGTGAGAGAAAGTGACAGAGAGACAGACAGACTAAACATGGTACTATTCTCTCCATACCATAGCCTTTGAAATCATATCTCTACAGTAATAACCTAAGTCATGGCACAGTGGCTAGCACACAAGAGTGTTGCACACACCACAACATAAAACTCTGTATGATAAATGCCTTTTATGGCTTGGATTCAAAGGCTTCTCTGGCAAAGGGCAGGAGAAAATGGCATTTCCAATGGGTGAACACAAGAAAAATTTGAAGGACCTGTACAATATTGGGACATTGACTCCATGCACACTGTGATGCATATGAGAGCACAGCTCAGAAAAGAATAGTTGTTGGGAGTATTTTTGTATATTGTGAGCATCTAACATTGCCAAGTACCACAAGCTCCTAAAGCAGATGATTTCAGCCATTCTCTAACGTAGGACAGGGTCTCAGTCCTAAGTGCCAATACTACCCTTAGAGATGGCCCAGTGGCTAGCAGAAAAGCAAAGTAGTTTTTTTTTTTTTAATGCAGTTGAGTGGGCCATATTTACTTCAATTCAAATAAGGCATGAAAATACTAGATCAAGTTGAAAAAACTCAGCATGTCCTAAAGCTGGAAAAAAAATGTTGTGATTTCTGGAAAATACATTGTTGAATGTAGTGTATCCTCTGAACACTTTACAACACTTAGAAAATCAGTCAATCATGGCAGTGCCTGTCAACTTTTCTCTACACTTCTAGTCAAAGCTAAACACCAAAGGGACCTGGAAAACTTTAGCCAGTTTCTTGTTTGCAGAGCTATGCTACTCTCCCATGATTACACACACACACACACACACACACACACACACACACTTTTTTTTTTTTAAGAAAGTTCTTGAATCCCTTAAGCACACGTTTGGTAATGGTGAAGGATAGTCCTTTATACCCCAACAAGACAAAAAGTAGTTCTGAGTAGCCAAAGAAGGTTTCGTGACTTGGAAAAGTCTTATTTTTCAAAGTGCTGACAAGCCAAAAGACACAGGTTATTGTGAAGACAATGGTTTTCAGGAGTGTGGAAAATCATCTTGGGAAAAATCAGTCCTTCAGTCTTTGATACTATAACCACTATGATTCATTCCTCTGGATTTCAGATAACTAGTATGTTATAGTATATTAAAATATTCCTTAAACCCTGAACTTTCCTTAATTTCATTCAAATTTCTGAATTAAGCTAAAGCCCAAGGATTCTGATTCTGTAAAGCAGCAAAGAGATTTTGACATTCGTGCTATTCCCTGAAACAATGTAATTTCAGTGCTTTATAAACTGGAATTTCTTTCAGCAAAAATTTGACATCTCCTCTTTTCAATGGTCACTACATATGTAGAAGGCAAATATTCAATGTTTAATGCTAATTTCCTCATTAAATAAAGGATTTTCACATTTTTATTGGGAAAATGATTAAATGATTCCATGATCACCAAGTAGAAAGTTATAAATCTATGTCTATGAACAAGAAAAGTTGGTGGCTAGCTAGCAGACTAGTTTACAGAGTAAATGGCAAACAAAGCTATATATACGTATATCTATCATAGGAAGAGAATTAGAGATGCTTCCAAACATGTGCACACTATCTTTGGGAGGAATTTAGCTATTCTTTATCTGTTCTGTACTTTCCTGTACTTTTTTTCAATGAGTGCATAACAAAAAAGCTATTTGTCCCAAATAGAATATAAAGTTATGGAAAGAAACATTTTCTCTTATATTAGCATGTAAACTCACTACAACAGAGTAGTCAGCATTAATACAGGAGCTGGCAAGAGAGACCACATCTCCCAAATGCAGCACTACCTCCTGCATTTTTCACAAGAGAATTTACCCATGGCCTAGGATAATGCTGTTTCTTCCATTATTTCTCCTGTGAGTTTTCTAAAAAGTTCTGTGGAGACACGCAGATACCATGCTAGTCCCAAGCAAAATGTTCCAGATACAGAAGCCTAAAGAAAAAGGGTTATGAGCAATCAGAGTTTACACATCAGAAGGAAATCCATCTTTACAGTAATCACCACAAACTCATGTATATGTAATGATATTCAAACAAATAATGTAGGCAGCTTAAAACACCTTAAGCCTATTTGGAAGGATGTATGATATTCATATCTCAGTAGGAAACATGGTAAAGCTAATTCTGTTAGTGTATTATGGAGAATTTTAGCCCAGATATAGAATAGGTTACCGATTCCCATCACAGATCAAGGTAAATTTCAAATGTCACCTTATTATTGCTATCCCAACTCTGCATGTTTATTCCATTTGGGGAAGCTGAAAGGAAAGTTATATTTATCAGCATTTTGCTCCTTACACAAAAGACACATTTAAAAGGTGATGTCTTTTAAACTTTTACACTTCATAATTAGTCTGCATTTCTCATCTAATAGTAAATGGCACAGTGCTATTCTCAGGAAAAGTTGGCCAGGAGAGGCAGTGCAAACCAAAAGAAAACAATGGACAGACCTATGGTTAAACAATTATTTTGTAAAACTTTGCCCATCTCATGGCTATTCCAGAAGAACATGTATTTCTTCAGTTTCACTGGCGCTGCTCCAAATTCATCTAGAAAAGTTATTTAAGCAAAGGACTGAATGTAACTGAGTGTGTGAAAATTCTGTACATGTGCCAGAAGAAAGAGAAAGATACAAAAAGCCAGCGTATACTCAGCAGGAAAATCCAGTAATCAGAAAGGAAAGCACCAAATGAAAAGGCAAGTGCTCCTGGAAAGATGGAATTGTTTTCTTTATATAGTTTCCATTCACCTTTAAGGCAATTCAAATGACCTGGCCTGAGATCTTGGACAGCATGCCCTTGCTTTTAAAGTCAGTCACTGGCCTCCTGGGGAAGAAAACTTAACTTCATTCCTGCCTCAGAATGCCAGTAGGATTGCTGGCAAAATTCTGTATTCCAAGTTCAAATAGTAATAGAGTTTACTACATTTTGAGCCAGGATCACAAAATTTAAATTGAGAAACCAGCCAGGTTGGACACTTGGGTAGTGTCCTTTGTGTTTGTTGAAGCCTGCCTAGCAACTACTAGCCATTTCTGAGAGCACGTTCACCCTGGAAAAATAAAAAGCTGCCAAAATGCCAATATGGTTCTAACTACATACCTCCTCCCTTTTAAAACTTTACCTATCATCAGCTTCCCTGCCTTGACTTGGGTACAACAAATTGCATATGTTGGGGCGAGGGAGGATGCCTTTCTGTCCATGTAAAGAGAAAATGCTTTGTTTAAACACAGATGAAACTTTTGTTATTAAAAGTTGACATTTCAAAGTAACCTTGCCTGTGGCTTAAAATACATACAGGCGTACTAAAGATACAGTACTTTTGAACATACACTATACAGTCAAAATGATGGAAGGAGACAATCTCTACATTGTTTTTCATTTAAATTTTTAATCAAGAGGACATGGTAAAAATATCAGATTTCAAATATCTTTCGATGGAATGCTATTTTTTTCCTTTTTATGAGATTGCCCTTCCTGACATTAGCCAAATGAAATTCAATTATATATTCAAAGCTTAAGGATATTTACAAGTCAGAGAAAATCCTTGTTCGTATCTAGTTCCAATCACTGGAATGTGGCCCTGGATGCACAACCCTAAAGGAGTCTTAAAGGGAAGCAGTTGCAGAATGCCACAGCTCGTATGTGACACGTGGGACTGAACCGAAAACAGGCATCCAGGACACGGGGTGGCCAGGGTCTGTTTCTGTGCTGCTTGGGCTAATGTGAGAAAGCACTGTTCTCCAGACTGTTTATGAGATTTGGCTCAAATGAGCTAAACTGGCTCTCCCTGCACAACAATGTCTCAGTCTCAGGTGGTGGAGAATGCAAGGCACACAGGCAGCAACAGCCATGTGAACCTGGCCAAGTCAGTCAAATTCTCTGAGCCAATTTCCTTTCTCTAAAATAAGAATAAAGCTACAGGGTTTCTGTGAGGATTAAGAGATCTCTTCTGCAGCAAGTGTCTTCGTGCAATGTCTGACACACCAGAGGTACTCAGAAAAGGGTAGCTATGTGTTGTAAGCGCTGCTATTTTTAGAATTATTAGTAACAAAAATCAACAATAGTAAAAGCTAGAAAACTACTTTATCTAACTCAGCTGGGAGAAATAATATTCACAGGATATATATATATATATATGCATACATTCATATATATATTCATATATATATATATATATCCATAATTGTATAGGTCATCCTAGATATTCTTAATTTCTAACCTTTGTAGAATTATTTTGACTCACATTAGGACATAAAAAGAAGCAACTTTATTTTTCCTATACTGAAACATAACAAGAAAGAATCATATTGCAGCTAGAATGGTTGCTGTTGACAACATATTCCACCAGACACATGCAGCAGTGTCTCCTTTAGCAGACTCACAGGTCTTCTGAGGTTTCCTGTAGCAAATAAGCCTGTGATCTTCCTGAGCCACTGACTCCATTTTAATCTTATAGACCTTGTGATTCTTATAACTCGTCAGTTTCCTTTTCAGCACTGGCCGTGAGGGAAGCTGACATTCTCAGGCACTGTATTTAAACTTATTGTTCCTCACATCAAACTGTTTTCCAACCCTTACTTTCCCTTCACAACAATTTCCTCTTGGATTTATTTTTCAGTCTATGCTACTAATGCAGGTTACTAAGCCACTTCAAATCTGTTTTTGAAACAAGAGATAACATAATGTATCTTAAAGTTTGACCATTCTGAACTCACACTAAAAATACAAGAATTCCACCTAATCCAGCCAAATTCAGGTTTGGCAGTAATGGAAAGGTTTCTCTGATGGACATATAGAGATAGACAACAAGGGAGCAAAGTGCTTCACGAAATACCTGGGAAGCTTGACAAAATTAGATGCAAAAGAAGAAGCCAGCAAAGAGCTATGCAATCAAAGGAGGATGTTTCAAAACAATGAATGTTGCCAAATGCTCATGGATGTATGCAGTCACCCTTTAAGGAAGAATACCATCCCTCCCTCAAATGCTCGTGTGCCAATCTGACAGTGGTACCATCACAAAGCCTTCAGAAGACTGACAGACCGGGAGGGCTTTCAACTCCCCAGCTTTAGGTTGAGAGAGCCAACTTAGCTTCCCTTTCAATAATATTGGGTGAGAAAGCCAAAATTTCATTCAGTGGTGTCCAAGAGAAGAGAAACCTGGTTTATAAGCCCCATTAGTAAGTATCACCTGGGAAACATTAAGGTATAAGAACAATACAAATGAATGGCCCATATCTTTAGGAGCAAGAGTGTTTTTGCTGATTTGTCCAATTAAATGTTGGGCTGTGCACTCAACAACACTTTCCTGCAAGACCACTCACTGTACAGAGGACAACAAGATAGACAAGTGGAATCAAAATGGTGACTGTACAGCCCATACATGAGGGCAACGCTTTGCAGATAGTCTCAGGTCACCAGGAACTCATTACAGAAGTTCCACAGAGTTCCAGGAATAA